>NW_027454833.1:0-57860 GCF_040206685.1 Ascaphus truei
AAAAAAAGAGGCATAACAAACTAAGGCTGCCATCTCTTTATATCACAAGGTTACTCAGCAAACTTAACAGAAAAAACACAGAGAATACACAGAACTATGCAAAGAGCCACCCACAAACAGGGCTGGTTGATGATTAAACCAATGAATACCATATTTCAAACCAAAGAAAAATTAACATGTACAGTATTTAAAGTACGTGAATGTGACCGCAATCACCGTTATGAATAGGTATATAGGATCAAACGACAGGTGCTCAAGGGGTATAGATATAATGTTTATCAGAGTTGATCAAAAAAGATTTGATCAGAAGAGTTCCCCTTATATACAGCACTCTATTGTCATTCGTATGGTAAAGGTAGACAACAATTGGTCTTGCAGTATATTACTGCAGATCTGTCAGGTTGGCCACAATCACTGCGGATATCAGAAAATAATAAAATTTTATTAATTCTACATAGATAATTAAAAACACATATACATGATTAAAAATCCCTTTTTGTGGCTGATATGTAAATAGGATGAGGATTATTTGGATCTATTGCCATATATCATCATATCATGACTCTCAGAGTAATAACAGCAGGTCTGTAATTGATTTGTATGTGGCTAGCTAGCAAACAAATTGGTCTTGCAGTATATTACTGCAGATCTGTCAGGTTGGCCAGAATCACTGCGGATATCAGAAAATAATAAAATTTTATTTAATTCTACATAGATAATTAAAAACACATATACATGATTAAAAATCCCTTTTTGTGGCTGATATGTAAATAGGATGAGGATTATTTGGATCTATTGCCATATATCATCATATCATGACTCTCAGAGTAATAACAGCAGGTCTGTAATTGATTTGTATGTGGCTAGCTAGCAAACAAATTGGTCTTGCAGTATATTACTGCAGATCTGTCAGGTTGGCCAGAATCACTGCGGATATCAGAAAATAATAAAATTTTATTAATTCTACATAGATAATTAAAAACACATATACATTATTAAAAATCCCTTTTTGTGGCTGATATGTAAATAGGATGAGGATTATTTGAAATCTATTTGCCATATATCATCATATCATGACTCTCAGAGTAATAACAGCAGGTCTGTAATTGATTTGCATGTGGCTAGCTAGCAAACAAATTGGTCTTGCAGTATATTACTGCAGATCTGTCAGGTTGGCCAGAATCACTGCGGATATCAGAAAATAATAACATTTTATTAATTCTACATAGATAATTAAAAACACATATACATTATTAAAAATCCCTTTTTGTGGCTGATATGTAAATAGGATGAGGATTATTTGAATCTATTGCCATATATCATCATATCATGACTCTCAGAGTAATAACAGCAGGTCTGTAATTGATTTGTATGTGGCTAGCTAGCAAACAAATGTTGCAAAAATCACAGTTTGAGATCATATCATAACTCACAGAGTAATAACAGCAGGTCTGTAAATGTTTTGTATGTTATTAACTCGCAGATAGATACTTGCAAAATTCACCATTCAAACCACAATCACTGTCTAACATATATACTGGTATTGCTGCTCTGAATAGATAATTTACAGGGCAACTCTTCTGATCAAATCTTTTTTGATCAACTGATAAACATTTACAGTATTTACAATCTTTATCAGAACTCTTATAGAGACAATAAAAAGTGGATATATATACACACACACACACACACACACACACACACACACACACACACACACACACACACACACACACACACACACACACACATTACAGTATGTGGGTGTGTATGTGTGTATATTATCTCTAGGGGTAGTTGCTCTGGGCTATTTCATACACAAGAGCCCCACAAACAGGGGTGGTTGAGCCTTTCAGGTACAGACACATCTCAAATAAACACTGATACCTTATGAATATTTCTCTATTAAACAGAAAGTAATCAGCAGCTTTGTGCTTTTTCAGTAACAGACCCTCTTTAATCACAGAAGATTCCCAGAGATAAAAAAATAAAGCAACTTACTGTATTTGAGACACACACCACTCGGTTAAACACTTTGAATTAAAGCCCAGGCCCATCTGACATCACATGATCAGTGACCAATTAGAGAATTTGTAGCAGACAAAAAAACTACAGTGCCCATGAAGCTTTGCTGCAAACTCATCCTGGAGTTCAAGAGTTTACAATGATTGATGTCTTACAACTGGGAGTGAGACAAATTGTAACAAAAACTAAATGTATCTATTCTGCTTATTGTAATGTCAGTGTGTGTGTCTGAGGTCCAGGGATATGTCATTTAATTGTGTGTGTGTGTGTGTGTGTGTGTATGTGTGTGTGTCATCTTAAATCAATCTATTCTTAACAAATAAAAATATTTTACATGTACTAATTCTCTAATTTCTTTTAATTCACTATGAATTGACTGAATTATTTTAGTATTTTTCTCTCCGCTCTTAATTATTGCTTAATTATATATTTTTTCATGTTTGTGGTTCTGAATCCACACATTAGGAAGTATAGACAGTTGCTTTCTTTCTTTCTTGCTTTCTTGCTCTCTTGCACTCTTGCACTCTTGCACTCTTGTGGAGAGGGAGTGGCTCAGTGAGTAAAAGACACTGAGTGGCACTGAGAGTTTGAAGCCTGGGGCCTGGTTCAATTCCTGGTGTCAGATCCTTGTGACCTTGGGCAAGTCACTTTATCTCCCTGTGCCTCAGGCACCAAAAACATAGATTGTAAGCTCCATGGGGCAGGGACCTATATTATATTATTATAAATTATATTATTATATTATTGAGCATTTCCCATTTTAAATGCAAAATTACTAACTAATATGTTTTTCTCCTTGTGCTATGAAATGCCTTATTTGAATCCAAAACTCATTGTATGAGGATAGACGCCATTGATTTTTCTTTCATTATTGCACATATGAATGTACAGCTGCAGCAGCAGCGGCCTTTATTCGAACACTTCACGCTGTGTATACTTCAGAATACCCATGTAGTGGCACGTGATCTCTTCCAACCTTCCCGCCTTATCACCCACTATCACTGCTTACTGAATAGCAGTAGGCATTAAGTGCTTGATAAGTGGCTTATGAACGCTTACTGCATAGGCGTGTGTGTGTGTCTGTGTCTATCTGAGGTACTGAGATACAGTAGGTCATTTAATTGTGTGTGTGCATGTACAAACTAAAAAAAAGTAACAGTGTTATTATAGCAATTACCAGTGTTACAAATATAGAAGTGCAAATAGCTAAAATGTAAGGAATCTACCGTTTTTTTTAAAAAAGGGGGGGACTATTCCATTGTGCATTTCACTTAATGTGACTTATTACCTTGCAATTAGATTTCTAGATATCTCTTGTATTTTCTAGGGTTACTCTTTGGGAGTACACTGGCGACACACTTTATTCGAGCTTGGCTAGCCCCACGAATTCGGGTATACCCGGGTGTATTGAGGTTTGTGACTGTTTTCTGCCCGAGTGCATTGAGTTATTTTCCAGGCAGGGATTGAAGCATTTTATTCCCGCTGGCTGCAATACTGCACAGTATATATATATATACTGCATTACAATTCATGAATTTATGCCATCTGGCAGACACGCGAAGCATTGCAGCCTATTAAATCCTAATCATTATCATTTAACAGATCAGCCGCCCATCAGCCAGGCATGAACCCAGGCTGGGAAGGCAAATGCAACGGGGCTTGTCAGAGGTGAGGAGCGGCGCATTCCAGGTATCTGCCAGGTACATACCGTGTATTTGCTCTAATAAAGTGTGTCGGTGCAGTATGTGTGAGAGCAAGAAACGGGTTGAGTGAAAGAAATAGAGTGGGAGTCAGGGTGAAAAAATGGAGAGAAGGGAAAGTGAGAGAGAAGGGAATGTGAGATAGAAGGGAAAATGAGAGAGAAGGGAGAGGGAGAGAGAAGGGAGAGGGAGAGAGAGCAGAGGTAAAGAGTGGTGTTTAAAGAGGGGGCAGTTTTAGTCGGGGAAGTAAGGCAAGGGTCATATCGAGAGAGATAAAGGGGGAGTGAGTGATAAAGGGAGAGAGAAAGGGGGAGAGAATGAGCTCTTAAAACAGGACTGCTTTAATGTTTTTAAAGCCTAAGAAATCAGATCAACATACACTGAAAATGAAGGATTTTTTAAAACCGATCGAATTGGCAGAACCAGACTGAAACAGCTTCGTACAAAGCCTTTTTAGATACAGATTGGACATGCGAGAAGGGCTTGCAGCATAGCAAACCATGCCAATTCGCATCTAGAGTGCTCTTTCGAAGTGATTTGTCTCACTTCAGAGTTTCTAGACTAGGCCGCAAAATCCTTTACGGTGTACAGGAAAAAAGAGACATAAAATACCAAGTCTATTTCAAAACAATGAATGCAACTTAAAGACTCAACATATCTGGCTGATGAATGCAAGGGTTAAACCTGGGAATACTATATTTTCAGTGTGACATGACCCTATTAAGATGCATTTCTCAAGGTTTACAAGTTACTGTATGGTTATTTTGCTGTTTAAAGTTTTTCTACCTTTTTTTGTTTAATTTCTTGAAATTACCTATGTACTGGTAGGAAGATAAATGTTTGAACAGGGGTTCTCAACTCCAGTACTCAAGCCTGTCCAACAGGTCAGGTTTTCAGGATATCCCACCTTAAGCACATGTGGTTCCATCAGGGGCTCAGTTTTCAACCAAGCCTCTGATTGAGCCAAGATATATGACACATATTACTAATGCAGGAATAAGTCATCAGAAATAGGCCCCTTGTTCAAAACAATATAACCATTTTCTCCTGGGATGTTGGAAGCATTAATATGCCTGATGACGCCATATGCTGGGCACAATGACCGAGATAGCAGCTGAGAGAAAGAGCAGAGAATGTAATAGTGTTTAAAATTGTTTCCCAATAGCTCAGATATAGCGATCAGTGAAAGAACAGTGTCCCATCAGCAGTGGCTGGACTGGATGTCTTGCTCACAAGTGCTATGTAATGTGGAAAAATGTTGCACACCAAAAATCAAAATAAATCTGAGATACTAATACCAGTGGGAGTCCGAGTGAAAAAATGGAGAGAAGGGAGAGTGAGAGAGAAGGGAGCGAGAAGGGAGTGGGAGAGGGAGAAGAGGTAGAGAGAGGTGATTAAAGATTGATTAGTTTGAGTCAGGGGAAGTGAGGCAAGGGTCATATAGAAGGAGATAAAGGGGGAGTGAGTGATAAAGGGAGAGAGAAAAGTTGAGAGATAAAGGGGGAGAGAATGAGCACTAAAAACAGGACTGCTATAACGTCTTGAAAGCCTAAGAAATCAGATCAACATACATAGACCTGAAAATGGAGGATTTTTTAAACCGATCGAATTGGCAGAACCAGACTGAAACAGCTTCTTATCAGCCGTCTACCACTGAGATGTATATTCTTTCAGTGGTAGAGAATGTATCATACCCTCCATTAGCAGTGTCTGATTACAATGGCTGCAGTGAAAGAAGTTAGGGTTAGGGTATCCTGAAAACCTGGCCTGTTTGCGGCTCTCGAGGACTGGAACTGTGCAGGCCTGGCTTACAGCATAGCAAAGTAGGCCAATTCACATAAAGAGAGCTATTTAGAAGTGGTTTGCCTCACTTCAGAGTTACTAGAATAGGCCACAAAATCCTTTGCGGTGTACAGGAAAAAAGAGGCATAACATACCAAGGCTGCCATCTCTTAATATTACAAGGTTACTAGATGCTCTGCAGAATTTTATAAATGCAGTAATTAATTGAAGCCAACTAAAGTGTCACTAATTTTAAATATCTTGGCATTTGGTTTCACTCCCATTTAAAATTTGAGTTGCATATTGATAATCTGACATCCAAAATCATTGCCAAACTGGGTGTACTTTATAGGAACAAATCCTCCCTAGGCCAAGGTGCATGATGGGTTAACTTTTGTATCTTACAGACATGCTTAAATGTAGTTAGTACTGCATTGCTGTGAACAGGACACATACAGTAGCGACATATCTTATTGAACTAAATACCGGCGGCATGCCGGGATCTGCCCCAGCTGCCGCCAGTAATGCACGCGCGCCGCCGCGTTCCCCCACTCACCCCCCCTCCTCCATCGCGCGCAATTTACACACGCTTCCGGACCCCTGTACCCCTTCTGCTCTGCCACTCTGCTTCCCCGAACCCCCGCTTACCTTAATGTCATCTCCAGGGGTGTCGGGGAAGCCTGGGGAAGCCGGGGAAGACGGGGAAGCCGGGCGCCCATGTGACTGTGACGTCACAGTGCGCCGCCACGCGCCGCGGCTACCCGCTTTTCAGCCACATACAGCCAGCGGCTTTTGCTCGAATAAGAGCTGCCGCTGCTGTAGTGGAAAGTTACCTTAATTAAGAGAAACTCTCCAGAGTTGTATGGGAGTCTCCTGGGCCCTCCCCTAGGTCATGCTTATAGTGCCAGCAACGCGACTGGCGAAGTGACGGGTGACGTCACCTGCGAAAGTTATAATTTAACTTTCGGGGATGTCGCTGGCGACATGGGCATTGATTGGTTCAGAGGCTGTCACATGTGGCGACAGCCTCTGAAAAATCTGATTTCCCCAGCTCCAAATTTTGAGTCGCCAGCGTTACTCCCGTCGCGTCGCACTTACTATAAGCGCTGCCTAACTGGGATGTATACTGAATGCCTGGATGTGTTCTCTGACACATTTGTACAGCAGAGAAATGTGCCAGACTCTCAACTGTGGCAAAGCTGATAGTATACTCAGGACTGCGTGCAGTAAAAATTGATCACATAATAGCAACTATTGGGAGTCCCCTGGTTGTTGATGACATCATGAGCGCTATCCTGAGTGTCATAGAATGCTGAAATATATCCAAAGCTATGTATCCAATAAATTGAGCAGAAAGAGATAGGGGAAACTGTCCAAGCATTGCTGGAGTCAGAGGTAATATGGACCGCAGCCAGTTTGTTCAACTATCTGGGCTGTGGAAATACCAGATGGGTAGTGTAGGGTGGCTGTGCACTGTAGAACCCTAAACACAGTAGTGCCACTGTTGGTCGCTGTCATCGCTGACGTAGTTACTTTGGTGGAACATATGCTGTGAAGTATGTATATACAATTATACCAAGGTACAAAAATAGGAGAATGAGAAAAGGAACATAGAGTAGTACGTCTTTGGCTAAGAGAAGAAGAAACCACTTGATTGTCTCTCTCTCTCTCTCTCTCTTTTTATATATATATAAAAATATAAAAAAGTGTAAAATGGGGGGGTTTGCGAGGTGTGAAATAGGCCTTGCAACACTACCATTTGAGTAAAAGTTGTGCCCTAAAAAAAATGTCATGGTAGGTGTGCTATGGGGTAGGGAGGGGGGCCTGATCCTTGCATTTGTCCTGGGCCCCAAGATTTCTGCTGGCGGCCCTACTGACAAGGGATTCCTCAAATTGGGCCCAGCAGAAGCTACTTCCCAAGCAAGCAATTGCCTTTTTATATTATTTGTTCTGCTTTTTACTATTATCAGTATATATATGTAACATCGCCAAAAGAAGGGTCGTGCGGTCACTGCTGTATTTCATCTCCTGTCTGCACCGCTGATAAGAGGCATAGAGGAATTTGTGAGGGCGGACCCTCGCTCTCGCAGAGGGGAGGGGTTTGATGTCTGTCTGTGTGTGTGTGTGTGAGAGGGAGAGAGAGAGTGTGTGTGTAAGAGGGAGAGTGTGTGTGTGTGTGTGTGTGTGTGTGTGTGTGTGTGTGTGTGTGTGTGTGTGTGTGTGTGTGTGTGTGTGTGTGTGTGTGTGTGTGTGTCACCCACCCTGTTTCCCTCTGTCTCACTTTCTGTCGCCCTCTGTCTCACTTTCTGTCACCCTCTGTCTCACTTTCTGTCACCCTCTGTTTCCCCCTGTCACCCTCTGTCTCACCCTGTCACCCTCTGTCTCACCCTGTCACCCTGTGTCACACCATGTCACCCATTTTCTCCCTGTCAACCTCTGTATCTCTCGGTATCACCCTGTCATTCTCTGTCTCACCCTGTCACCCTCTGCCTCACCCTGTCACCCTCTGCCTCACCCTATCTCACACACTCTCTGTGTCTCACACACTCTCTGTGTCTCACACACTCTCTGTGTCTCACACACTCTCTGTGTCACACACACACGTACACTCTCTCTGTGTCACACACACACTCTTAACAAGGACTAATTGTAGTATAATGTAATACAATAAATAAACATGTCAAAAACGAATGTTGTTCTTACTAGGAATTTATTCAATTTTTTTTAAAGCGGGCCTGGGGCGGGGCTAGGTGATGAGTAGATTTTTTTGTTCAGCGAGTAGATTTTTGGGTGATTTGTCAACCACAATATATATATATGTAAGGGGGCCACTCCCGGCTTCCCTGATGTTCCTTTGCCCCTTGCCTTACCCCTGTGGCAGTGGGGGAAGGGGATGGCGACTTTTCCCAGTTGGCGCCGCTATCTGTGCCGGCGCCGTCGGGGGCCTTGATGCTCGAGCATGCGCAGATAGCCACAGCGGCCATGTTGTGTTTGGTGCGAGGTTCGCGCAATACGCAGAGGTTGGCAAGGGTAGTGGTGGCCATTACAAGTGTACAGGAGATCTGGTAGGTTGCGCAGGTGCAGTTATGTGTAGCGGTGGCCACTACAGCTTTGCACAGGTGCAGTAGAGACCGCGCACACAGTCCCCATAGGAAAGAGGTTCTGAGTGGACTACATCCCCCAGCAGCCTCTGGTGAATGCCCTATGTTCCCTGTCACCTGCAACCAACCAGCCACTGAGACTTGCAGATTCTCTGCAGCAGGGAATTTGATACATTGTTTTGTGCAGTCAGGAAGCAGACTGGGAAGCACGTGAGTGAGTGAGACTTAGGGGACAAAGGGGGAAAGAAGGTGGGCAGAGAGCTGCGAGATTCTGCCCTAGGCCAGAAATCCCCAGGCTAGAGTTGAGGCCCTGACTTCCCACTAGTGAGGGTGGGTGGTCACAGGGACAGGCCCTAGTACAGGAACCTGTCACTTTAGAGAGAGAGAGAAGTGAAGGAAGCAGAGACTGTCGCAGCACCATTACAGAGGTTTAGGATCAGACCTCTTCAAGCACAGCAGCAACCAACCGGGTGGGATCGCCCTGGAAGGTAACCCTGACGTATCTTCACCGTCGGATCCTTTGCGAAGTCTGTTTGCAGGTCCTAGCGCTGGAGCGCTCGGCAGGTAACATCCATAAGTGCACCAACTATAAATCAGTACATAGTGGCTGTGCAGTCACACACACACATACCTTACTTTGGGGGTGGGGTTGTGGTGTGGGGAGTTGGACATGGTGTGGGTACACGGTGAGGGGTTGCATCCTGCGAGACACGTGAGTTACTGTGTCTCCTAGAAGAGAGACACTTAATGTATGACATGCATAGTTATGTTACTGTTAGAAAAGTCACTGTTCTTTTATATGCTGTGTGCGTGATATTATATTATTGTCCTGTGAGGAACAACTCCCGCTCTGCTTGGAGCCATCACAGGTGGAGGCGCTGCACCATATAGTATTGTTCAGGAGGATACACCCCAGGCTCTTATTGGCAGAGGCTCAGGCCTCCTGTGAGCCTCACAGGTAAAGCACCACACTGGGTAATACATATAGCTCCCCTCACATGCACCCTATCTGCGATTGGGTGGGGGAATATGGGTTACATATATATATATATATATATATATATATATATATAGTACCGACACACTTTATTCGAGTGTGGCCGGTACCGCAAGCCGGGAGATTTCCCGGCTTGCTAGTGGCCGCCCCTCGGCGTGCGACGCGCGGTCACGTGTCTTCGGGAGCGTGCGCCCCCTGCACGCGCGTCCAGGGGCTCCCCGAGGGAGCCCTGGTGTCCCGCGATCGCGGGACAGCGGCAGGGGGTTCCGGGGGACCCGGCGGACCCGGCAGCGGTAGGGAGAGCGCCCCGATCGGAGGGCGCTCTTCCGCTGCTTCGGCGCGCGCCCGTCACTCTCGGGCGCGCGCCAGGCTACTGCTGCGGCCAAGAACGGGCAAATGCTCGAATAAACTTGGCCGCAGCAGTATATATATATATATATATATATACAGTGGTTGACAAATCACCAAAAAATCTACTCGCCACACAAAAAAATCTACTCGCCACCTAGTACCAAACGTGTGCTGCTTGGGCCAATATTTACTCGCCCGGGGGTTAAATCCACTCGCCCGGGGCGAGCAAATGTATAGGTTTGTCGAACACTGTATATATATATATATATATATATATATATATATATATATATATATATATATATATATATATATACTTATTATTAGGCTATAACTGCAGCACTGATTATTGTGCTACCTAGTTCTTGTTGGTTCTTAATAGATTGCTATGAGGGATATTGTTATATGCACTTATGATATAATACACCTCATTTAGCAATCAGGACGCCACACTCCATATATTTTAGCACCCTCCCCATCAGTTACATATGTTGCTGGTACCATGGTTTTTTACCTCACTACTTCTTATTGGGACTCACACTGGTACTGTCATTTAGCGCATGAATATTTATTTTGTTCTAACAAAATTAACACAGTATAGGAAAATATGCATTTGTCAGAGGGAAAGGCCAATAATCTGGAGTCAGGTCACCCTAATGTATATTAAAAATAAACACAGGCCTGTCTGATACTCCCTGATATTATAAAGTAAAGAGGCCACTCTATAATAAATATTTACACAGGCCTTTTTAAGTCTGTCCCTAATAATCTGTAATCAGGAGGTCATTATAAATGTTAAAACAGTAGTGGTACTGTGATATTAAAGTGACAATCCCATACAAGTTTAATTCAGCCCAAATCCACACAATAATGTTAATAAATGCATTATAAATATCACATGACCATATGTATACTGGCTTAGTTCATGGCTGTGTTATTACATCATTACATGTGTAATTAAATCCGTGACATTCTCAGGCTCCCCCCTTCTGTGACAATCATACAGCCGGGCCGTTACATTGCAACACACTAATCCCGCCCCTAGTGACATCACGTGATCAGTAACCAGTCAGAGAAGCTAAAAGGCAAAGAACTACATTTCCCACAATGCACCTCGTGGAGTGTGGCTAGCAGCTACACCTTCTCTCACTAGTTTGTCTCCTGCGAGCTTCCGTACACAGCGTCTTGTTAGAGTGGGGCGTGGACATGTGTAAACTTCAATGGTGGGAAAATGAGACAGTTTTAGCTGCTAGCTGAGCAGTGGTACAGCGCTCTGTAGAAGGCGCTCTCAGTCGGGTGAGTGATTTTTCAATGTGTGTGTTTATTTTATTTCATTTCTCATTTTACTTTCACTTTAAGTACTGCATGCTTAT
The DNA here is from genome assembly GCF_040206685.1 of Ascaphus truei. Lineage (NCBI taxonomy): Eukaryota > Metazoa > Chordata > Amphibia > Anura > Ascaphidae > Ascaphus > Ascaphus truei. Next base: position 11,330 of record NW_027454833.1, read on the forward strand.
TTTTTTCTGTGGGCATTTAGGGATTTAAGTGCTCTGTGAGCCGAGTCCTCCATTGAAGGAGGAGCTATGAGGCCAACCTATCACAGCTACTGTACCATCTTCAGTTGCTTTCAGTATACTGATTAATCCACGGCACAGAATATGCAACTTCAAATACATCTATCAACTGTCTATATGTTAAGCCCCCGGACAAGCATTTGCTTGTTAGTTATACACTAGTTTCATACAAGCACTTCACACAGGGGGCTTCAACTTAGGTAGTACTTGACCGGCCGGTCTGAGTGTTCTCATTTCCATATATTTCTTGCCTCTACACTTTATTTACATACTTTGTACTTATTACTGCAGTGTAGCATTTTTCCCCACACCTTAAGGTTCAGTTTATAACAGCTTTGTAGGTCACCACTGCTCCTCATTTTAACCATTTATGTGTATGTGATTAATAAACCTTTATTGATACAATTTGTGTATGTTAGAGTGCTATTCAGGGGATTCTTTTTTTCTGTGTTAGTTTTCATATATATGTGTGTGTGTGTGTGTGTGTGTGTGTGTGTGTGTGTGTGTGTGTGTGTGTGTGTATATATGTATATATTTATGTATATATATTTGTGTGTGTGTGACCTTGGGCAAGTCACTTCATATCCTCTGTGCCTCAGGCACCAATGTCATAGATTGTAAGCTCTATGGGGCAGGGACTTGTGTCTGCAAAATGTCTCTGTATAGCGCTACGTAAAACTAGCAGCGCTTTAAAAGAACATGCTGTTATTATTATTATATATAAATGTGTATGTATTTATTTATATAGCACTATTAATGTATATAGCGTTTCACAGTAGTAATACATGTGAAAATCCTATAAATAACAAATACAAATATCAGGTCATGGGAATAAGTGATTTGGACATAAAAGTAACATTTCGGAAGTGTGGACAACTAATACATCTTGTAGATTGCCTTTACAGTGTGATGTCATTGATTCAGTAGATTGTGTGCAGACCAGGACTGCAGTACAGTGTCACTCACATGGATGACTTGCGTGGTAGAAGCTCAAGAACAAGGATGTCAAACTCCAGTCCTCGAGGGCCGCAAACAGGCCAGGTTTTCAGGATATCCCTACTGAAAACCTGGCCTGTTTGGGACCCTCGAGGACTGGAGTTTGACATGCATGCTCTAGAAGGAGCACAGCTGTGGGTGGGAGGTGGATTTGCTTTGCATCAAATGGTTTGGAGCAAGGTTTATTGTATGTATTATCATAATAACAATGCAATGCTTAACTTTTATTTTAGGAGGGATGACTGCAGAACAGAAGTGAATATTGAAGCCATGTGTTCCTTTTCTTGCAAAAGAGAAAATTTGAAGGACAGTTGAACAGAATGAAAATTACTACACAGAGACAGATAAGCAATGTGTATATTTCTCATTTACCATTTAGTATTTGTCGTTTTATTGACTCCACACAATCCGGCTGCTACGGGTTTCACATTGAATATTTTCATCTCTACTCTACCCCTTCCTGTGATCTGAACCATGCAAGTTTTCGTTGATTCAATACATCATGAGTAGAGTGTGGCTACAGTATGAAGTAAAGACCCAAGGACCACATCTACTACCATTCATAACAAGAACATGTGCAGTAGCGCACAGCTGCAGTTCTATGTGATTGTTATGAAAGGTTGAGGTGGTTCAATTCTATGAATCTGGAGTGGGATGGATCCTGTTTGCATCATATGGTTTCATCTAGGCCAGTAGATTATATAACTCTCAGTACAGGTTACACATGGCATCAGTATTAGTGATTTAAAGAGGAGGAAAGCTTCAATGTGGAGAACAAAGCCAAGTAATGTTGAAGTTACTCCTTTTACCATTTACTTGGTCAGTCTGTACTGTCTACTCTCCACACAGCTGCTAAGGATCTTCCATTTTAAATACTTTCACCTCCTATTCTGCACTGCTTTGCTGCCCATTATTCAGAGATGCGTTCCAGTCATGTTTAGCACTCTGAATCTCTCTGCAGTCATTGGTTCAGCACATCATGGGTAGAGCATGGCTACAGATACAGCAAGCTATTATTATTTTACCGGCTGATCACCCATAATATTGCATTAAAACATAGAATATCACTTAATTTCCAAAAGATTCAGTGATGCTGATAATGCAGAATCTCACAACATTTCCCATCATAATGCCATAATGCACAAGTGGGAGAAATAATCCTTGCTATATCTGTACATTGTGTGACGTATTACCTCAATGACCAATGAGAGCAAGTACATCTTCTGTATAGAGCGGCTGTGTTATGATGCAGTTATTGATCATCATTGACATAATCACAAGAATCTTATGCAAAGGGAAATTGTCCGCAGCGAAGTGAGATTTCAGCCCCCAAACGTCTGTAATATTAATGCAATGTCTTACTTTTGTTGCAGTGAACACTGAAGAGACGGATCTACTACAACACTGTACAGGATGAGCATACGCTACAAGCAGCAAAATGATCTTGCAGTTGACAGTATGTTGTTCTGGTAATGTGCACAATTATTATTTATGGGCTACACACCACAGTGCTGGACATATTCTGTTAACTTCAACTCTACTCCTAACATGGAGATGTCTTCCTGGTGTTACTGATTCAGTACATCATATGCACAGTGTGGTTATGATATGATGGATTGATTTAATGAACCCACCAACCAATGATGACATCTGCATCATCTTCTGTAAAGTGCAGCTACAGCATGATATTATCAGCATTTGGTGCGGTATAATCAGAGGTATCTATGTGCTTTTGTGCCTGTTTTAAGTCCTCCAGCTTAACGCCCCTACACCTCCCACTACACAGGCATACTTACTTATGCATACACTGACATCTGGCATACCTACACACACCCAGGGCCACTTCCTTCCCCTGATGTCAGGGAGAGGATGGGCATGCAGAGTGCAGTAAGTCTCCACGTTACTCTGGCCAACAGTCTTGGCCTACCTCCAGCATCTGTCACCCACAACATCTGTTCCCTCCTTGTAAAGTGCTGAACTATCTCACCTGGGTCAGTGCTATAGCTGATCACAGTGCCCGATCAGGATGTCACTGTGACAGGCAGCAGTGCAGATTGACCGGTCAATCAATGCAGTGCCGCAACATATGCACTAAATGAGATTTCCGTGCCCCCAGTCAGGTTACTCCCTGGGCAGTGACCCTGCTCACACCCTCCCCTAGTTCCACCTCTGATCACAATTATCTCTCTTGGAGAGTGTAGCAAATTGGAGTTGGGGGAATCTCACCTCTGCCATGCATGGTCACAATCTGGGCACAGGACCCAAATAGTGGGCAATGTGGCACTTCTTACAGTAGAGAATAAGTAACTTTATTCTTTACTTGTGTATTAAGGACCTTATTTGCATTAAATTCAGTCCACATGGGACCAAGACTTTCTGGCTTACTGAACAAAGTGGAATTGTTTCGTAGAGGGTGGAGAATTGTATTTTATCTGAAATTACCCCCTCTGCACAAAATACAAACAATTATACCCATACAAGTACCTTGTGGAAGTTGTTGCCCTCTATCTTCCTGTGGTCTCTCCCTGTTTCTCACCGTGCCTCCTCCCATTTCCTTGCACCTGTGCGTCTCCGCATATATCCCTATACTCAGAGCCGGCTCCGGTCAGTGACATGGGATGCCCAAATATGAGCATACCCATATATGGGCATCCATGCCACTGACCGGAGCCTGCTCTGTTGCGGATATGGAGAGAGACTGGGAGATTTACATCCCCTTATAATTCATATGGTGCATAGTACCGGCACGTATTGTTTTACCGGTACTGTGTACCTTCTTACTTTCACACTGGTACAGTATGTGCTGCAGTGGGACTGAGAGGGATATATTGGTAACACATAGTCATTGGTGGGGGAATTCAATCCATTTTGAAAATAGTAATGCATTGTTTTTTACTTTTTTTTTTGCAGTAATGAAGAATGAAAAAGTTCTGTTAAAATTGAATTGGACGTGAACTGGATTCAGCATTTCATCATCAACTCTGCACCAGTGTGAATTGACGTTCTTTAATGTTCTGACAAGGTACATGCAACATCTCTTCCTCTACCCCTACACCACCCTCTGCCTCTTGCCTCTCTCTCCACCTCCCTGCTAAGCGAATTAACCCATCTAATGTAATCCACATTCCTTGTCTCACTTTACTCTTCCCTTCTCACGTGCCCTCTGGAATGTCTGCTCTACGACTAACATGGTCTATTTGTACATGACCTCTTCTGCTCTCATCATCCACCACTTCTCATTCCCCTCACCCCTGTCCTACTCGATACCTCAGCTTAATTGAACTCTCTCCTCTGACATCTACCCTTATCTCTAACCTCTCCTCACTTTCTGCTTAAACTAGCTATCTTGTTAACTCTTACAATGCTATCATCTCCTCCTCCCTCCTCCTCCATCATCTATATGCCCCTTCTAGGCTCTGACACACTCATCCCTCTAAGGCCGTGATTATCATGGGCACACGCTTGGTTGTCCACAGTGCGTGCGAGCGATGCAGGGCCTCCCCGTCGCCTCGGACCTCAGTGCAGGGATTGCTGGAGCGACAGGCATGCGCTAACTTTGCCATCTGTTGCGTGCTTACTATAGACGCAGCCTAACCCATGCATTGGTTTAATTCACAAGCACGCTCTCATCACACTTCATCACATCACACTGCTGCTCTTAACACCTATGGAGGAAATCTCACAGTCTGATTTTCTACACTAAACCTTTGTCCTGTTCTGTAAAACTCTGCTCCTTTTTTTAAGGTCAAACACTACTTTTTCCTCACTCATCAACACTCCAATTTCATTCACACTGTCTTCTATGTATTTGAGTCCCACCACTGACTTTCTCCTCCCACTTAACATCCATCCTTTATTTCTCCTCAAGCCTTTGCTCACTTGAGGCAAGGTGGATGCCATCCACAAGTAGATTCGTTCTCTCCCTTCCCCCTCTCTCTTTTTCTATCTAGATCTCATTGCACTCTTGACTCCTTTTCTCCTGTCACAAAGCTGGAACCTGATCTTCTCTTCTCCCTCTACCACATGCCCTCTCAATCCTATATTCTCACTCTCACCCACATCTTCAATTCCTCCATATCCTTTGGCTCTTTCAACTCTTCCTTTTAAGCATGCAGTGGTCACCCCTATTCTCAAAAATAACCTTGACCTTGTGTGAATTTCTAACTATCGCCCTGTATCCGTCCTACCATTTGCCTCCTAATTGCTAGAACGTCTTGTGATCTCCCGTTTGATCAACATTCTTAAATCACATGCTCCTCTGGGCCCTTCACAATCTGCCTTTCCCAATGTAACCAATTATGTACATAAAGAAAATTCCCAAGGTCCATTTTACTTACTAATCCTGCTTGATCTCTCTTCTGCTTTTGATACTGTCAATCACTCTTCTCATTCATATTCTAAACTCTTTCTTCGTATCCGCAGCAAACTTATATCCTGGTTTTCATCATACTTCTCCATCACACATTCTCCATCTCTGTTGCTAACGTGTCTTTGTCTCCTGTTATTTTGTCTGTTGGTATACCTCAGGACTCTGTTCTGGGACCTCTCTCACTACATACTATCACTAGTTGACCTTATCAACTATTTTGGCCCTTGATATCATCTCTATGCAGATGATACACACACCTATCCACCCTACCGTCACTCCTGCAATTTAGTTCCTAGTTTCGGGTCGCCTCCTGGCTATATCCTCCATGGATGACACTCTTCTGCCTTAAACCTAATGTCTAAAACTGAGCTCCTCATATTTCCCCCTAAATCTGGCCTAATATCACCTTTCTCCATCGCAGTAAACAGTACTACCATCATCCTGTCATGAAAGCACATTGCCTAGGAGTAACATTTGACTCTTCCCTTTCCATCTTCATTCACGACACTGGCTAAAGTTTGTCGATTCTTTCTCTGTAATATTTCCAAGATTTGCCCTTTTCTCTGTCAATCTACTGCTAAAACGCCAATGCATGCCCTTATCGTATGGGTTAACATACTGCTAACAGGGCTCCCTGCTTCACAACTTTCTCATTTGCAATCTATCCAAAACTCTGCTGCTTGAATAATTTCCCTTTCTCCCACAACAGTATCTGCTCATCTCCTCCTCCTCCTTAAATCCCTCTCCTTGCTTCCCATCAAGTTTCAGATCACCTACAAAGTTCTCCTCCTTACCTTTTTGTTAAGGTTCTCTATTAGTGGTGTACCGAGTACCCGGCGTTACCCGACACATTTCCAGCTACCCGGACATTACTCGAAACCGGCCACTGAGAAGTGGACTTGGCCGGGTAATACCCGGCGTCGGGTAATGTCAGGGCAGCTGGAAATAATCTTTTATACTTACCTTTCCTAAGACATCTAGGATCAGCAGCAGCAGTCCTCTGATGTTGGCAGCATCAGAGGTGTCTTCACCTGGCGGGGGGAGCTGCAGGAATCACTTCCACAGCACCGAAGCAGGTAAGCTGTGTCTGTGAGCCTGCAGCTCCCCCGCCGGCTGAAGACACCACAGATGCTGCCACCGTCACAGGACTGCTGCTGATCCTAGATGTCACCGCCACCCGGAAGGTAAGTGCCAAACCGTGTACCCGACCGGGTAGAACCTTTCATTTTGGCCGGGTACCCGTTACCCATTTTTTTATAGTTGAGGACCCAGTCCAACACTATTCTCTATTCATCTGCTCCTTCCTACATATCATCTTTGGTCTCGTTATGCCCTTCCTCGTCTCCTAAGCTCTACTAATAGCTGTCTCCATTATACTTCTTACACCTCTACTGCGCACTCGCTCTCTTGCCTGAAACCCTTTCCCATCAATTTACCTGTGAAACTCACACACACTCAGTATATGCCAACATACCCTCTTCCACCCACATTTAAGATCAACCTTAAAATTCACAACTTAAATGAAGCATTTCAATAGCTTTTACTCGTTGCTACTGTCACTCATTCAGTCACTAACTATTGTTCCCAAGAAGTGCTTTATACTACAAGTACCCACCATTAAGGACAAGCATTGTCATCTACTGCACTTGTTCCCCCACCTGTTGTCTCTCTGTAAGTCTCCTTACATTTCTCTTAGATTGTAAACTACCCAGGACAGGGATTTACTTTCCTATTGTCTGTTTTTGTTTGTTGAACTTATTGTATAATAATTTCCTGTACTTTTTGGTCTCTCTTGTAAAGCGCTGAGTACACAATGGGTGGTATATAAATAGAGATATATGCAGAGTCTAGAGACAAGGCACACGTGTATAGGTAGCTACAGTTTATCCGGGACCGTATGCATCCTTGAAGTGCCTGTCCCAGTTATTTTCTATTGATTGCAATGTAGGAGTGTCTGTCCTGTCTTATTTTTTTTATTATTATTATTATTATGATATATACAAAGATTGTTTCCTGTCGTTAGCATGACATTGTGTGACACAGTGTGATGTCATTGATTCAGTAGATTGTGTGCAGACCGGGACTGCAGTACAGTTTCACTGACATGAATAACTTGTGTGGTAGAAGCTCTAGAAGGAGCACAGCTGTGGGAGGGAGGTGGATTTGCTTTGTATCACATGGTTTGGAGCAAGGTTCATTGTATGTATCGTCAATAATAATTATAATAATAATAATGCAATGCTTAACTTTTTTATTTCAAGAGGAAAGACTGCAGAACAGAAGTGAATATTGAAGCCATGTGTTCATTTTCTTGCAAAATAGAAAATTGAAGGACAGTTGAAGAGGAGGAAAATGACTACACAGAGACAGATAAGCAATGTGTATATTTCTCATTTAGTATTTGTCGTTTTATTGACTCCAAAAAATCCGGCTGCTAAGGGTTTCGCATTGGACATATTCACCTCTACTCCACCCCTTCCTGTGATCTGTACCATGCAGATTTTTGTTGATTCAATACATCATGAATAGAGTGTGGCTACAGTATGAAGTACTGACCCAAGGACCACATCTACTACCATTCATAACAAGAACATGTGCAGTAGCGCACTGCTGCAGTTCTATGTTATTGCTATGAAAGGTTGAGGTGGTGCAATCATATGAATCTTGAGTGGGAGGGATCCTGTTTGCATCATTTAATTTGATCTAGGCCAGTAGAGTATATAACTCTCAGTACAGGTTACATATGGCATCAGTATTAGTGATTTAAAGAACAGAAAAACAGGAGTGGAGAACAAAACCAAGTAATGTTGAAGTTACTACTTTTTACTATTTACTTGGTCAGTCTGTACTGTCTACTCCCCACACAGCTGCTAAGGGTTTCCATTTGAGATACATTCACCTTCTACTCTGCACTACTGTGCTACCCTCTATTCAGAGATGAGTTCAAGTCATGTTTACCACTCTAAATCGCTCTGCAGTCATTGATTCAGCACATCATGGGTAGAGCATGGCTATAGATACAGCAAGCTTTATTTTACCCTAATATTGCATTAAAAAATAGAATATCACTCAGTTTCCTACAGATTTACTGATGCTGATAATGCAGAATCTCACCCTCCCATCATAATACACCAGAGGAAGAAATAATCCTTGCTATATATGTACATTGTGTGACATATTGCCTCCATGACCATTGATGGCAAATACATATTGTGTATAGAGCAGCTGTGTTATGATGTAGTTGTTATTGATCATCATTGAGATATAATCACAAGAATCTTATGCAAAGGGAAACTGTCATTAGCATAGTGGGATTTCAGCCCCCAAACTTCTGTAATATTAATGCAATGTCTTACTTTTATTGCAGTGAACACCGAAGAGACGGATCTACTACAACACTGCACAGGACAAGAGTATACACTACAAGCAGCAAAATGATCATGCAGTTGACAATATGTTGTTCTGGTAATGTGCACAATTATTATGTATGGGCTCCACACCACAGTGCTGGACATATTTTGTTAACTTCAACACTACCCCTACCATGGAGATGTCTTCCTGTGATTGGTGTTACTGATTCAGTACATCATATGCATAGTGTGGCTATTATATGATGGATTGATTTAATGAACCCACCAAACACTGATGACATCTGTATCATCTTCTGTAAAGTGCATCTACAGCAGGATATTATCAGCATTTGGGGTGATATAATCAGAGGCATCTATGTGCTTTTGTGCTGGGTAAAGTCCTCCAGCTGAACCGCCCCCCGCCCCCCACCCCCCTACACCTCCTGCCACACAGGCAAACTTACTTACACACACAGCACACTTACTTATGCACACTGACACTTGGCATACCTACACACACACACCCCACAGCCACTGGCATGCATGCAGAGTCCTGGGCATGCAGGATGGGCATGCAGAGTACAGAATATCTCCACCTTGCTCTGGCCCGTACTCTTGGCCTACCCCCAGCATCTGTCACCCACAACCTCTGTTCCCTCCCTGTAAATTGCTGCACTAACACACCTTGGTCAGCGCTGCAACCGATCACAGCACCGGATCATGTCACTGTGATAGGAAGCAGTGCTAATTGACCGGTCAATCAATGCCACGTGGCAACATACGCACCAAAAGAGATTTCCATGCCCCCTGACAGGCTACTCCCTGGGCAGTGACCCTGCTCATCTTCCACCTCTGATCACAATATTCTCTCTTGGAGAGTGTAGCAAATTGGAGTTGGGGGAATTTCACCTCTGCAGTGCATGTAGAGTCCTGTATGCAGAGTACAGAAAGTCTCCACCTTAGTCTGGCCCGTACTCTTGGCCTACCCACAGCATCTGTCACCCACAAATAATACATACACTAATACTCCCCACAATACACACTTTAATACCTCCTCAATAATAATCTCCCCAATAATATTATAGTCTTAAACACAATATACACAATACCCCCTAACACAAGATACCCAATCTAACACTCTCCTCTGCACCTCAACATAATATACACACTATAATACCCTACACACAATATAATACTCCCACACACACACAATATACACACTATCCTCCTACCGCCATAAAACACAACCAATAATACACACACACTTTGTGGATGTTGGGACCAGCTCCTTGCATGCACCAGTGAAAGAGAGAGGCCTGCCATCCGTGCCTCCCTCCGTTTCCCATCTTCTCCCTGTCTCTCTCCCTCCCTTTCTTTGCATCTCCCTGCATCTTTGCGTATACCCAGTCAGTGACGGCTCCGGTCACGTGATGCCTTAATATGGGCTTATCCATATATCTGTTGCAGAGATGGAGAGAGACCTGGAGATTTTACATTTCCTTATAATTCATATTGGTACTTAGTACGGGCACTTATTGTTTTATCAGTACTGGGTACCTGACCGTACTGGCCTACGAGTGAGAAGGCAATATTGGCATCACACAGTTACTGTTGAATATGTCATTCAATCCATTTTGAAAATAGTAATGCAATGTGGTTTTGTTTTGTTTGCTTTTTGCAGTAATGAAGAATGAAAAAGTTATATTAAAATTAAATTGGAGGGGAACTGGATTCAGCATTTCTTCATGAACTCTGCACTTGTGAGCATTGACCTTCTTGAGTGCCCTGACATGTACACGCAACTTTAAGACTATAATCTTCATCAACTGCTGTGCAAGCTTTCGTGCTATACCTCCCCCTCCGGTTTTGATTTATACATTTGCTCTCTCAATTCATGTCCTCTAATATCTGGAGGCTCTCTCCTAGCATTTCTCTCTACCACAGCACGTCATCCCAATGTAACCTCTCTCTTGTTCTTTCTGTTTACTGTTTCCTCACTCCTCTGTAAAACTTTTCTAATTTCTCTAACTTCCACACTCCTGCTTTTATCCACATGTTCTATACACTTTCCTTCCCCTACCTTTGCATGTGTCTACACAAAGCACCATTTGTACAGACCTCTATTGCAGCTATTTCTGCACTGCTCAATGAAATGCACTCCTGCACATCCTATTCTCTTCCACCTTCCCTCATTCTCTACGCCCCCCTCTCAAAGCCCCCTCTCTCTATGTCTCCTCTCTCTACGCCTATCTGTCTCATTCTCTTGACGCCCTTCTCTCTCTACATATCCCTATCTCTGTCTCTCTCTACACCTATCTCTGTGTCTCCTTCTATGCTCGCTGATGTTGGGGGATATCTCTTATAATCTTGGACCGGCTCATATACACATCAGGCCTCCCTACTAAGAGTGTTAACCTATCTAATGTAATCCACATTCCTTTCCTTACTTTTCTCTTCCCTTCTCCTGTGCCCTCTGGAATGTCCACTCTTACTAACAAGGCTCTAGTTGTACATAACCTCTTCTGCTCTCATCAGTCACAATCAGTCATTCCCCTCACCGCATCTTACCTGTCCCACTGATTTGCCTCTGCTTAATTAAACTCTCCTCTGACATCTACTCTAACCTCTCTTCTCTCTTCTCTCTCTTTCTTTCTGCTTAAACTAACAATCTTATTAACTCTTACAATGCTATCCTCCTATCTATATGCCCCCTATAGGCTCTGACACACTCATCCCTCTAACCCACACCTTTGGCTAAATTCCCAAACACACTCATCACACTTCCACTCGCTGTTCTTAATACCTACGGAGGAAATCTCACACTTTGTTTGATTTTTCTACAGTAAAAATGTCTCCTGTCCTGTATAAAGCTGCTCTCTAGGGCTAAATACACTACTTTTTTCCACACTCATCAACACTCAAATTTAATTTACGCTGTTTTTTTTCTCTGTATTTGACTCCCTCCACTGACCTTCTCCTCCCACTTGCCATCCTTCCTTCACTTCTCCTCAAGCATTTGACTACTTCAGAGGCAAGGTGGATGCCACCCAAAAGGAGATTCCTTCTGTCCCTTCCCCCTTCTCTCCTTCTTCCCAAATCTCCTTCTGCACTTGACTCCTTTTCTTCTCTTACAGAGCTGGAAGCTAATCATCTTCTCTTCTCCCTCTACCACATGCCCTCTAGATCGTATCCCCTCACACCTTACTGCATCTCTTAGTCCCCACTCTCACCCACATCTTCAATTTCTCCCTATTCTCTGGATTTTTGCCCTCTTACTTTAAGCCTGTAGCGGTCACCCTTTTGTCAGAAACAAACTACACCCTATGTGCCTTACTAACTACCGCTCTGTATCCCTCATGCTGTTTGCCTTCTAATTGCTAGTGTCAACATTCTTAAATCACATGCCCTCCTGGATCCTTTACAACCTGCCTTTCGTACAGCACGTTCTACAGACTGTGCTTAAAGCTAATTCCCAAGGTTTTTCCCTACTAATCCGACTTGATCTATCGGCTGCGTTTGATGCTCTCAATCACTCTCCTCCTTCATATTCTAAACTCTCTCTTGGTATCAGTAACAAAGTTCTATCCTGGTTTTCATCATAACTTTCCTGTCACACATTCTCCATCTCTGTTGCTAACATGTCTTCGTCTTCTATTGATCTGTCTGTGGGTATACATCAGGGCTCTGTTCTGAGATCTCTCTTTCTCTCTACATACTATCATTTGGTGACTTCATCAATGCTTTTGGCCTTAGATATAATCTCTATGCGGATGATACACACACAAATCTATCCACCCCTGTTCTCACTCCTGCAATCCAGTCCCTACTCTTGGGTTGTCTCCTGGCTATATGCTCATGGATGGCACTCCACTGCCTTAAACTTAATGTCTAACACTGGGCTCATATTATCCCCTTTCTCCATCACAGTAAACAGTACTACCATCTATCTTGTCATCAAACATGTTGCATAGGAGTAACATTTGGCTCTTCAATTCCATCTCTATTCACATGCACGGCTATGGGTAAAATGTGTTGCCTCTTTCTCTGTAATATTGCCAAGATCTTCCCTTTCCCCTCTCAACCTACTGCTAAAACTCCAATGTATACTGTTATCCTATAGGTTATTTTAACATACTACTAACAGGCCTCCATGCTTCACAACTTTCTCCTATGCAAAACTCTGCTGCTTGAATTATCTCACTTTCTCCCACAACAGTCTCTGCTCATCTCCTTAAATCCCTGTCCTGGCATCCCATCAAGTTTTTGTATCACCTACAAAGTTCTCCTCCTTACCTTTTTGTTAAGGCTCTCCATTAATCTGCTCCTTCTTGCATATCATCTTTGATCTCTCGTTATGCCCTTGCTTGTCTCTTGCACTATAACCATAACTGTCTCCTGTAAACTTCTTTCACCTCTACTGTTCTCTCACTTGCCTGAAACCATTTTCCATCACTGCACCGTACATGTGAAACTTCCTCACACTCAGTATATGCCAACATAACCTCTTCCACCCACATGTAAGACCAATCTTAAAATTCACGACTTAAATCCAGCATTTAAAAAACTTTGACTCGTGGCTACTGTCCCACACCCACAGTCACTGCTAACAACTATTGTTCCCAAGATGTGCTTTCTACTAATTGTACCCACCATTAAGGACAAGCATTGTCATCTACTGCACTTCTTCCCCCAACTGCTGCCTCTCTTTAAGTCTTCTAACATTTCTATTAGATTGTAAAGTTCCCAGGGCAAGGATTTACTTTCCTATAATCTGTTTTTATTTGTCGCACTTATTTTTTAATTATTTTTCCCCTCTCCCCTAATGATATACATATAGGTTTTCCTGTCATTTGCATGACAGAGTTATTATGGTTAACTATTGCATCATGTAGACTGCCTTTTCAGTGTGATGTAATTGATTCAGTACTTTGTGTGCAGACTGTGACTGCAGTACAGTGTCACGAACATTAATGACTTGTGTGGTAGAAGCTCTAGAAGGAACACAGCTATGGGAGGGAGGTGGATTTACTTTGGATCACATGGTTTGGCGCAAGGTTCATTGTATGTATGATCATAACCATGCAATGCTTAACTTTTATTTCAGGAGGGAAGAACAGTGAATATTGAAGCCATGTGTTTCTTTTCTGTCAGAAGAGAAATTTTGAAAGACAGTTGAAGAGGAGGAAAATGACTACACAGAGACAGATAAGCAATGTGTATATTTCTCATTTAGTATTTGTCGTTTTGTTGACTCCACACAATCCAGCTGCTAAGGGTTTCGCATTGGACATATTCCCCTCTACTCTACCCTTCCTGTGATCTGTACCATGCAGGTTTTTGTTGATTCAATACATCATGAGTAGAGTGTGGCTGCTGTATGAAGTATTGACCCAAGGACCACATCTACTACCATTCATAACAAGAACATGTGCAGTAGCGCACTGCTGTAGTTCTATGTGTTTTATTAAAGGTTGAAGTGGTGCAATCATATGAATCTGGAGTGGGATGAATCCTGTTTGCATCATATGGTTTCATCTAGGCCAGTAGAGTATATCTCTCAGTACAGGTTACACATGGCATCAGTAGTAGTGATTTAAAGAACAGAAAAAACAAGAGAAACTTCAATGTTGATAACAAAGCCAAGTAATGTTGAAGATACTCCTTTAACTATTTATTTGATCAGTCTGTACTGTCTACTCCCCACACAGCTACTAAGTCTTCCATTTGAGATACATTCACCTCCTACTCTGCACTGCTGTTCTGTCCTCTATTCAGAGATGAGTTCCAGTCATGTTTACCACTCTGAATCACTCTGCAGTCATTGATTCAGCACATCATGGGTAGAGCATGGCTACAGATACAGTAAGCTTTATTTTACCGGCTGATCATCCATAATATTGCATTAAAACATAGAATATTACTCAGTTTCCAAAAGATTCAGTGATGCTAATAATGCAGAATCTTACAACACATCCCATCATAATGCACCAGAGGAAGAAATAATCCTTGCTACACTACCGACACGTTTTATTGAAGCACGGCTAGCACCGCAAGCCGGGGGATGCCCCGGCGTGCTAGCCGCACTCCCTCAGCGTGCCGCGCATCACCGATGCACGGTCACGCGTCATCGGGTGCCTGCGCCCCCTGCACGCGCGTCCAGGGCTCCCCGAGGGAGCACTGGTGTCCCGCGATGTGGGGGACAGCGGCAGGGGGTTCCGGGGGACCCGACGGACCCGGCAGCGGAAGGGAGAAAGCCCCGATCGGAGGGCGCTCCTCCGCTGCTTCGGCGTGCGCCCGGCACCCTCCGGCGCGCGCCAGGTTACTGCTGCGGCCAAGAACGGGCAAATGCTCGAATAAACTCGGCCGCAGCAGTATATCTGTACATTGTGTGACGTTTGGCCTCCATGACCATTGATAGCAAATACATATTTTGTATTGAGCGGCTGTGTTATGATGTAGTTGTTATTGATCATCATTGAGATATAATCACAAGAATCTTATGCAAAGGGAAAATGTCTGCAGCATAGTGGGATTTCAGCTCCCAAACTTCTGTAATATTAATGCAATGTCTTACTTTTATTGCAGTGAACACTGAAGAGACGGATCTACGACAACACTGCACAGGACAAGAGCAAACACTACAAGCAGCAAAATGATCTTGCAGTTGCAAGTATGTTCTGTAATGTGCACAATTATTATTTATGGGCTACACACCACAGTGCTGGACATATTCTGTTAACTTCTACCCCTACCATGGAGATGTCTTCCTGTGATTGATTCAGTACATCATATGCACAGTGTGGCTATGATATGATGGATGGATTTAATGAACCCACCACCCACTGACATCTGCATCATCTTCTGTAAAGTGCAGCAGGATATTATCAGCATTTGGGGTGGTATAATCTGGGGCATCTATGTGCTTTTGTGCCTGGATAAGTTCCTCCAGCTGAACCACCCCCCTATACCTGCCACACAGGCATACTTACAGAGCACACTTACTTATGCACACTGACACTTGGAATACACACACACACACACACACACAGACACTGTCATGCATGCAGTGTCCTGTATGCAGAGTACAGAAAGTCTCCACCTTACTCTGGCCCGTACTCATGGCCTATCCCCAGCATCTGTCATCCACAACCTCTGTTCCCTCCCTGTAAAGTGCTGCACTAACACACCTGGGTCAGCGCTGCAGCTGATCACAGTGCCGGATCATGATGTCAATGGGATAGGCAGCAGAGCTGATTGACAAGTCAATCAATGCAGCTCCGCAATATATGCACCAAAAGAGATTTCTGTACCCCCTGTCAGGCTACTCCCTGGGCAGCGACCCTTCTCACCCCTCTCATTCCACCTCTGATCACAATAATCTCTCTTGGAGTGTGTAGCAAATTGGAGTTGGGGGAATCTCACCTCTGTAGTGCATGGTCACAATCTGGGCACTGTACCCAAATATTGGGCAATGTGGCACGTCTTACAGTAGAGAATAGAATAAGTAACTATATTCTTTACTTGTGTATTAAGGAACTTATTTGCAATAAAAATTCAGTCCACCTGGGACCAAGACTTTCTGGTTTTCTGAACAAAGTGGAATTGTTTTCCTATAATTTTATATTCTCTGAAATGTAACATCACAATAAAGTACTCCTATTTTTTTCCTTTGTGCTTTTTTATGGACTATTCCTTTATGTATTTCACTTAATGGGACTAATTACCTTACGATTAGATTTCACTTGTATTTTCTTGGGTTACTCTTTGGAATTTCTCTCTGTGTTCATTTATACTATCTTATTTAGAGCAGTCTTTGCCATTGGACCCCATTTCTTGCCAGAGAGATCTGTAACACAGAGTATTGAAGAGAGTACAGAACAGTGGTGAAGTAGATTTTTATGCTTCTAGGCAGCCTCCCTTCTCACCATGTATTCTGCCCCCGACGGTCTCTTGCACTGCTCCCTCCTACACCCACTCTCCTCACTCTTCCCTCCCCTCCCCGCTATCACTCAATGACCCCCTCTCATTCAATCCTGCTCCCTTACTCCCCCCTCACTCATTCTTCCTTCTGCACACACAATCCTCCCGAATATCACTCCCAAACAACACACACACTAATTCTCCCCACAATACACACTATAATACCTCCTTGTGACGATAGCTTCCACAGGCTTATTAATATTACACAAAAATAATTGGGTTTGAACTGAACGAGGCTTAAGATATAATAAATTGTATTTATTCCTTAGAATATAGGTGAACACAACAGATAATACAGTAACGAACAAGAAGTACACTTACTTAAGGGTTGGGGAATGAGAAGTATGATGTAGCATTTCTTTCAGCAGTGAGGAAATCATTCAGGTGATATCAGGTAACCATATCAGCAAACGAAGACAAAGGATATATGGGTGGACAGCAGTTTATAAACCATTCTCCTTCTATTCTTAACCTTAAGCACAGGGGATTGGTTTCCAATTACCTCCAGCCACTCACTAACGTGGGAAAGCATTCTGACCCATGCCCCCCTGCTAGTTGGCACATGCGCAGTAGAACTCTGGGGGTCTCATTTCTGAAGCCCCACATTTACGTCAGGAATGCCAGACAGTCTACCATTTGGAGTTCTGGCAGGAAAACCTTTGTTGAAAGGTGTTAACTGGAACACTTAAGACCTGCCCTGGTTTGGGCTTCGGATAAACAGTGAGGGTGATAAAACTCTTTGAACAGCACTTAAATCCTAGACATAGCGGCGTCCCCAGGGCCATCTGCTACCTTATGGCCCAAAAGAATCTCTTCTGGGTCTTTGTCCATACCTTAAGATACACTATTAAGCATAAAACATAAACGTATTAAAATATCCGGTTCCGTTAGGTTTAGCAGGTCCAAACTTCCCAGTTCGCATTGCCAGAACTGGGACACCATATGGTCCAAAAAGCGACTTGCTACGACCTAAGAAACCGAAGTTACACCAATGCACATTAAATCATTTTAATACAAAAATCTCCTTTGAAAAAGAAATCTCAGCTTTTCACTAAATCCCCATTGAAAACAACGGGCAGCTCCGCCATAGACTTTCAATGGTAAATCGCCGCCATTGAAGTCAATGGGGGTTTTCTGCCATTGAAGTTTATGGGAAAAGTCCCGAACTTCAAGGGGGTCCATACTCCGTCGGGTTGGTCCAAGCGGGTCAAGGATGGTTCTGCAGCGATGCCGGAGCAGTGGCTACAGATACCCCAAACCCTGATCCGCTGAACCCTCCGGAACCGGAGATATGGATTCCTAAAATTCAGCATTTCTCACTTAGTCATTTTTCTGAGCCGTTTCTGCCGCCGCCGGCAAAGCCTATGGCGCGACCCGCTCTATCTGGTTCGACCCTTATCGGGGGTCCAGGATTCGGGGACCCGGTGGTGGTCGAGTGGGGGGACGCTTAGGAACTAGGGGCAAAAATAATTTTATCCCTAGGTGCCCTAAAACAGTTTATTTCCCCGCTAATTGACGTTGAACTTGACCCAGTGATTTTAGCTCTTTTGAAGGACATTGTATCCGCTTTGCGGTTTGCGGTCTGGACGGCAGCCAACTAGGTTACCTCGAGGCATCTCCATTGAAGTCAATGAGCCCATTGACTTTCAATGGGAAACCGCCGCTCTCCCTCTCGGACGCCACCTGCTGGTCACTACAGGAAACAGGACGAAAACAGCACAAATTCCTATTGAAATGCATTGAGCCCTAATGGCGGCCAATGGGGACCTGCAAAATGGTGCCCGAAAAGGCGGGAAACTTACACAAAGAGCTATAATCATTAAAGAATTATTAACCCTTGTGCTCCCGGATGGATTCTAGTGTGTGTGTGATGCAAACACTGAGTAACCAGACATTACAATGGAACAGGGGAAATACATTTACATGTCATAACAAGGGTTACATCACATTTCTGGACCTCAGCCCAGTTAACCCCTTGTCTCCCTGGTGCGGTCAGGGGTGGCCAAATGGGGTGCAACCCCTTTAATACCGGGCCACCCCCTCTCTCCCTCTACACCTCCCCTTCTTAATGCGTGTCCTGTGGCCCACTGGCCCTGACGGGGAGTGGGGCACTGCTGGCACCATTAATGAATTCAGTCTTAGAGGGATAGTCCTGGCGTGAAAGTCCATCAGCATTGCTGTTTTCACTACCCTTTTTGTGCTGAATGGTGAATTCAAATTCTTGCAAAGCCAAGCTCCATCTCAGCAGTTTGGCATTTTCCCCTGATACCCTCTGTAGCCAGCTCAGGGGATTGTGGTCGGTAATGACCGTGAAAGCGCTCCCATAGACATAGGGCTGGAGCTTTTTGAGTGCCCACACAATGGCCAAGCACTCCTTTTCAATGGTGGCATATGCCACCTCCCTGGGGAGCAGTTTGCGACTGAGATACACCACAGGGTGCTCTTTGCCGTCGTCCCCCACCTGGCTCAACACAGCCCCCAGACCAAAGTCTGAGGCATCAGTCTGAATAAGAAAATGCTTGGTATAATCTGGGGCAGCCAGGATGGGGGCCTCAGCAAGCGCAGCTTTCAGTGCCTGGAAAGCAGTTTCACAGCAGGAGACCAGGTAATAAGCACAGGCAGTTGCTTCTTAGTCAGATCAGTCAGGGGTTTGGCCACGGCGCTGTACTGTGGGACAAATTTCCTGTAGTACCCTGCGGTGCCCAAAAAGGCCATGACCTGTTTCTTGGTTTTTGGAACAGGCCACTGAACTATGGCTTCTACCTTGGCTGGCTCTGGCTTGAAATGCCCTCCACCCACCCTGTGCCCTAAGTACAGGACTTCTGCCATACCTACCATACACTTAGTGGGTTTTAAGGTAAGCCCAGCCTCCCTGATTCTATCCAGCACCGCAGCTACATGTCCTATGTGGGATTCCCAGGAATTACTAAAGACAGCAATGTCATCTAAGTAAGCCCTGGCATAGCTCTGCATCCCTTCCAGTAACCTATTGACCAGGCGTTGGAAGGTAGCCGGGGCATTCTTCATCCCAAATGGCATCACCAAAAACTCATAGAGGCCACTTGGAGTGAAGAATGCTGACTTCTCCCTAGCCTCCAGGGTCAGGGGAATCTGCCAGTAGCCTTTGCTCAGATCCATGGTGGTCAGATACTTTGCCCCCGCGAGTTCATCTAGTAACTCATCCATGCGGGGCATGGGGTAAGCATCTGACACCGTCCCAGCGTTGAGCAACCGGTAGTCCACACAAAACCGGGTGGTTTTGTCCTTCTTAGGCACTAGGACTACTGGACTTGCCCAAGGGCTCTGGGACGGAGTAATTACCCCTAGGGTCAGCATCTCCTCAATCTCTCTCCATACTTGTCTTGACCTCTGCTGACACTCTATAAGCGTGCTTATGCAGAGGCTGCAGGTCCCCTGTGTGTACTGGGTGTTTGGTGAGATGTGTGGTCCCTGGCATGTCAGTGAAGAGGGCGCTATACTGAGCTAGCATGTCCCTGGCTTCTCCCTTCTGCCTAGCACTCAACTGTGCCCCGATCTCTACCTGCTCAACAGTGTTTCCTTGCTTTGCCTCCCCTAGGAGATCAGGCAGAGCATTGCTCGCCGGATCCTCCAGCAGTGGGCTACAAATGGCCATTACTGCTCCCATACTCGGTGCTCTGTATTCCTTTAACATATTAATGTGATATGTCTTGTGCCTCTCAGGCGCTACCTGTACAACATAGTTGCACTCATTCACCTTTCGGATAACCGGGTACGGTCCCGACCAGGCAGCCATCAGCTTGTTCTCCCGAGTGGGTTTGAGAACAAGCACCTGCTGTCCTGGGATGAATTCTCTGCTACGGCCTGCTGGTCATACCATTGCTTCTGCTTGGTCTGAGCAGCCCTGAGGTGGTCCTGGGCCACCCCCATAAGCATCTCTAACCGGTCTCTGAGATCTACTACATACTGGATCACTGAAGCATCAGTAGCAGTAGTCTCCCCCTCCCATCCCTCACGGAAGAGGTCCACGTACCCTGCGGCCATATAGTAGCTCGAAGGGGGAGAAGCCTGTAGATTCTTGCGGTACCTCTCGGTATGCAAACAGCAAGTGCTGCAGGTGAATCTCCCAGTCTTTCCCCTCCGCCTCTATAAAGGTCCGAAGCATCTGCTTCAGGGTACCATTAAACCTCTCACATAATCCGTTTGTTTGGGGATGGTAAGGGGTAGTGCGCTGGTGCTGTACACCGCAGGCATCCCAGAGACAATGTAACAGTTCACTCATGAACTGCGACCCCTGATCAGTTAGGATCTCACTAGGGAAACCTACCCTAGCAAAAATGTTCAGCAAAGCTGCTGCCACTGTCTTGGCACTTATGGTGCCCAGCGCTACCGCCTCAGGGTACCGGGTGGCAAAATCCACCACCGTGAGGATGTAGCACTTCCCTGACCTGCTAGGAATCATGAGGGGTCCTATCAGGTCCATCGCTACCTTCTGGAAGGGTTCCCCTATTATCGGTAGGGGTCTCAGGGGTGCCTTCACACGGTCGCCCGCCTTACCTACTCGCTGGCAGGCATCACAGGAGCGGCAGAAATCAGCCGCATCCCTGGATGCCCCCGGCCAGAAATAACGCTGCAATAACCGGGCTCGCGTTCTGGTGACCCCCTGATGTCCCGCTAACGGAATAGAGTGAGCTACCCGTAACAATTGCTGTCGGTACCCCTGGGGTACTACTAGCTGTCGCTTACCGGTCAATCCCTTCTCTATTCTCGGGTTCCCTTCTTCTCTGTATAGGAGTCCCTTATGCCATAGGCAGCGCTCAGTGCCCTCCCCTGCCTGAGATTCGGACGCCCGAAGTCTCACGCCGGCCAGGGTAGGGTCTGCCTTCACTGCCTCCCTAAACTGGGCTCCTAAATCTGCCCCCCCCCCAGTCATGTCATTGTCAGGGGAAGGGGACACGGTAAGGGGGAACAGTAAGTCAGCCTGTGGTTGCAACTGATCCTGGCTTACCTCCCTGGGCTCCTCTGTGCCCTCCGCTAACGTTGGTCCCAAAGGCTGGGGGACTGGGGTGGCCACCGCCGACATTGCCGCGGTCTGGCTCCGGGTAACCGCCGCCACTGCAGCGGGCTGGGGCACACGGTCGTAGGTGCAGGTCATCGGTCCCAGGTCATTGCCCAAAAGAATTTCAGCATCCAAACCTGGTAAAACCCCCACCTCCCGCACACCCTTGCCCACCCCCCAATCCAAAAAAATGCGGGCCACCTGCAGGAAACGTGGCTCTCCGTCAGCCACAGTGATCTGTATCCCAGGGCCTGGGATCAATTCCTCTGGCCGGACCATATCAGGTCGGACCAGGGTCACTGCAGCTCCTGAATCAAGTAAGCCAACTGCTTGCCGGTCACCGACTGTGACCGGGGTGAGATGCTTGCTCCTGCCGTCCGTCTGCTGCAGGTCTGCGCTGTGATGTCCTCCGCTCCTGGCTGTAGGCACTGAAGAAACCGGGGTAGGGGTGACATGGGACGTCTCGCTGGGAGTTGTTTCCATGACCGGTCCTGGTTCTTTGGTGGAAGCCACCCGCACGCGGGCTACCGGCTTTGCAGCTGGGGTGCGTTGCCCTCGATAGGGTCCGTTGGAACGCAGGGGTTCCGGGCAATCTGGTCTGATGTGACCAGTGCTGTTGCAATTGTAGCACCGGCACTCATGCCGGAGCTCTCCCGCCTTCTGTGACCCGCTGCCCGCAGGCGGCTTTTGGGTCCACTGGGGGGTACTCACAGCTTTCTTGGCCGGCGCCGGTGGGGTTACCGCTTTGGCTGGTACCTTGGCGGTCATCTGGGACCGGCTGACCACATAGTCATCTGCCATCCTCGCCGCCTCGGTGTAGGTCTTGGGCTTTTTATCATACACAAAAGCCCTCACCGCCGGCGGGCACTGCTGCATGAGCTGCTCCTGAAAGATGAGGTCCAGCAGGCGTTGGTAAGTCTTGGCCTCAGAGCCCTCCACCCAGTGTAACCCATACAAAGCCATGCGGGTCACATAAGTGACATAGGTCTCCTGAGGGTGCCTCTCCTCCAGCCGGAACTTACCCCGGTAAGCTTCAGGGGTAAAACCATGCTGAAACAGCAAAAGTTCTTTCAGGTGGTCATAGTCATCAGCAAACTCCTCTGTAAGCGCCATCAAAGTCTGTTTAGCCAAGCTGGAGAGTAGCGGGTCCAGGCGTGCAACCCTATGCTGGGGAAGCACCCCGTACCGCCGGCACTGCGTTTCAAAGTTCCTTAGAAACATGTCAATCTGATCAGTGCCCTCCACATACTTGGTGAGACTGTGCTTGTCCAGTTGGAGTCCATCTCTGGGGGGTCGGACCGGGGGGCAATAAGCGGGTCTGTTCATTGCCATAGAGATAAACGTTAGGGTTAGGGTTAGGGTTAGGGTTATAGGGGAATACGAAAATTTAGGTATGTGACTCATTTGGGTACTAACCAATCAGAGAAGAGTTAGGGTTGAAAGTTAGGGTTGAAAGTTAGGGTTGAAAGTTAGGGTTGAAAGTTAGGATTATTTTTCTATTTTTGTTTGGCCCAGGGTTATAGGGGAATACGAAAATTTAGGTATGTGACTCATTTGGGTACTAACCAATCAGAGAAGAGTTAGGGTTGAAAGTTAGGGTTGAAAGTTAGGGTTGAAAGTTAGGATTATTTTTCTATTTTTGTTTGGCCCAGGGTTATAGGGGAATACGAAAATGTAGGTATGTGACTCATTTGGGTACTAACCAATCAGAGAAGAGTTAGGGTTGAAAGTTAGGGTTGAAAGTTAGGGTTGAAAGTTAGTATTATTTTTCTATTTTTGTTTGGCCCAGGGTTATAGGGGAATACGAAAATTTAGGTATGTGACTCATTTGGGTACTAACCAATCAGAGAAGAGTTAGGGTTGAAAGTTAGGGTTGAAAGTTAGGGTTGAAAGTTAGGGTTGAAAGTTAGGGTTGACACTTAGGATTATTTTTCTATTTTTGTTTGGCCCAGGGTTATAGGGGAATACGAAAATTTAGGTATGTGACTCATTTGGGTACTAACCAATCAGAGAAGAGTTAGGGTTGAAAGTTAGGGTTGAAAGTTAGGGTTGAAAGTTAGGGTTGAAAGTTAGGGTTTGAAAGTTAGGGTTGACATTTAGGATTATTTTTCTATTTTTGTTTGGCCCAGGGTTATAGGGGAATACGAAAATTTAGGTATGTGACTCATTTGGGTACTAACCAATCAGAGAAGAGTTAGGGTTGAAAGTTAGGGTTGAAAGTTAGGGTTGACACTTAGGATTATTTTTCTATTTTTGTTTGGCCCAGGGTTATAGGGGAATACGAAAATTTAGGTATGTGACTCATTTGGGTACTAACCAATCAGAGAAGAGTTAGGGTTGAAAGTTAGGGTTGAAAGTTAGGGTTGAAAGTTAGGGTTGAAAGTTAGGGTTGACACTTAGGATTATTTTTCTATTTTTGTTTGGCCCAGGGTTATAGGGGAATACGAAAATTTAGGTATGTGACTCATTTGGGTACTAACCAATCAGAGAAGAGTTAGGGTTGAAAGTTAGGGTTGAAAGTTAGGGTTGAAAGTTAGGGTTGACACTTAGGATTATTTTTCTATTTTTGTTTGGCCCAGGGTTATAGGGGAATACGAAAATTTAGGTATGTGACTCATTTGGGTACTAACCAATCAGAGAAGAGTTAGGATTGAAAGTTAGGGTTGAAAGTTAGGGTTAGGGTTAGGGTTATAGGGGAATACGAAAATTTAGGTATGTGACTCATTTGGGTACTAACCAATCAGAGAAGAGTTAGGGTTAGGGTTAGGGTTAGGGTTATAGGGGAATACGAAAATTTAGGTATGTTAGGGTTAGGGTTAGGGTTATAGGGGAATACGAAAATTTAGGTATGTGACTCATTTGGGTACTAACCAATCAGAGAAGAGTTAGGGTTGAAAGTTAGGGTTGAAAGTTAGGGTTGAAAGTTAGGGTTGAAAGTTAGGGTTGACACTTAGGATTATTTTTCTATTTTTGTTTGGCCCAGGGTTATAGGGGAATACGAAAATTTAGGTATGTGACTCATTTGGGTACTAACCAATCAGAGAAGAGTTAGGGTTGAAAGTTAGGGTTGAAAGTTAGGGTTGAAAGTTAGGGTTGAAAGTTTGGGTTGAAAGTTAGGGTTGACACTTAGGATTATTTTTCTATTTTTGTTTGGCCCAGGGTTATAGGGGAATACGAAAATTTAGGTATGTGACTCATTTGGGTACTAACCAATCAGAGAAGAGTTAGGATTGAAAGTTAGGGTTGAAAGTTAGGGTTGAAAGTTAGGGTTGAAAGTTAGGATTATTTTTCTATTTTTGTTTGGCCCAGGGTTATAGGGGAATACGAAAATTAAGGTATGTGACTCATTTGGGTACTAACCAATCAGAGAAGAGTTAGGGTTGAAAGTTAGGGTTGAAAGTTAGGGTTGAAAGTTAGGGTTGAAAGTTAGGGTTGAAAGTTAGGGTTGAAAGTTAGGGTTGACACTTAGGATTATTTTTCTATTTTTGTTTGGCCCAGGGTTATAGGGGAATACGAAAATTTAGGTATGTGACTCATTTGGGTACTAACCAATCAGAGAAGAGTTAGGGTTGAAAGTTAGGGTTAGGGTTAGGGTTAGGGTTGAAAGTTAGGGTTAGGGTTAGGGTTAGGGTTAGGGTTAGGGTTAGGGTTAGGGTTAGGGTTAGGGTTATAGGGGAATACGAAAATTTAGGTATGTGACTCATTTGGGTACTAACCAATCAGAGAAGAGTTAGGGTTGAAAGTTAGGGTTGAAAGTTAGGGTTGAAAGTTAGGGTTGAAAGTTAGGGTTGACACTTAGGATTATTTTTCTATTTTTGTTTGGCCCAGGGTTATAGGGGAATACGAAAATTTAGGTATGTGACTCATTTGGGTACTAACCAATCAGAGAAGAGTTAGGGTTGAAAGTTAGGGTTAGGGTTAGGGTTAGGGTTAGGGTTAGGGTTAGGGTTAGGGTTAGGGTTAGGGTTAGGGTTATAGGGGAATACGAAAATTTAGGTATGTGACTCATTTGGGTACTAACCAATCAGAGAAGAGTTAGGGTTGAAAGTTAGGGTTGAAAGTTAGGGTTGAAAGTTAGGGTTGAAAGTTAGGGTTGAAAGTTAGGGTTGACACTTAGGATTATTTTTCTATTTTTGTTTGGCCCAGGGTTATAGGGGAATACGAAAATTTAGGTATGTGACTCATTTGGGTACTAACCAATCAGAGAAGAGTTAGGGTTGAAAGTTAGGGTTGAAAGTTAGGGTTGAAAGTTAGGATTATTTTTCTATTTTTGTTTGGCCCAGGGTGATAGGGGAATACGAAAATTTAGGTATGTGACTCATTTGGGTACTAACCAATCAGAGAAGAGTTAGGGTTGAAAGTTAGGGTTGAAAGTTAGGGTTGAAAGTTAGGGTTGAAAGTTAGGGTTGACATTTAGGATTATTAGGGTTAGGGTTAGGGTTAGGGTTAGGGTTAGGGTTATAGGGGAATACGAAAATTTAGGTATGTGACTCATTTGGGTACTAACAAATCAGAGAAGAGTTAGGGTTGAAAGTTAGGGTTGAAAGTTAGGGTTGAAAGTTAGGGTTGAAAGTTAGGGTTAGGGTTAGGGTTAGGGTTAGGGTTAGGGTTAGGGTTAGGGTTAGGGTTAGGGTTAGGGTTAGGGTTAGGGTTAGGGTTAGGGTTAGGGTTAGGGTTATAGGGGAATACGAAAATTTAGGTATGTGACTCATTTGGGTACTAACCAATCAGAGAAGAGTTAGGGTTGAAAGTTAGGGTTGAAAGTTAGGGTTGAAAGTTAGGGTTGAAAGTTAGGGTTGAAAGTTAGGGTTGACACTTAGGATTATTTTTCTATTTTTGTTTGGCCCAGGGTTATAGGGGAATACGAAAATTTAGGTATGTGACTCATTTGGGTACTAACCAATCAGAGAAGAGTTAGGGTTGAAAGTTAGGGTTGAAAGTTAGGGTTGAAAGTTAGGGTTGAAAGTTAGGGTTGACACTTAGGATTATTTTTCTATTTTTGTTTGGCCCAGGGTTATAGGGGAATACGAAAATTTAGGTATGTGACTCATTTGGGTACTAACCAATCAGAGAAGAGTTAGGGTTGAAAGTTAGGGTTGAAAGTTAGGGTTGAAAGTTAGGGTTGAAAGTTAGGGTTAGGGTTAGGGTTAGGGTTATAGGGGAATACGAAAATTTAGGTATGTGACTCATTTGGGTACTAACCAATCAGAGAAGAGTTAGGGTTGAAAGTTAGGGTTGAAAGTTAGGGTTGAAAGTTAGGGTTGAAAGTTAGGGTTAGGGTTAGGGTTGAAAGTTAGGGTTAGGGTTAGGGTTAGGGTTATAGGGGAATACGAAAATTTAGGGTTAGGGTTAGGGTTAGGGTTATAGGGGAATACGAAAATTTAGGTATGTGACTCATTTGGGTACTAACCAATCAGAGAAGAGTTAGGGTTAGCGTTGAAAGTTAGGGTTAGGGTTGACCCTTACGATTATTTTTGTATTTGTGTTTGGTGAAAAAAGAATAGAACATTTTTAGTTATGTGACTCATTTAGGTACTTGGCCAATGAGAGTTAAGTTCTGAACAATTTAGGGAGGGTGTGGTTTGGGGTTGAAAGTGTGGTAAGAAAAAGTGTAAGTGGGTAAGAACGTGAGGGAGGTTGTGGGTAGGTGGGTGAGGGAGGTTTAGGGATGTATGGTGGGTGTGGGTAAGGAGGTTGAAGGTTTTTGAGGGAAGGGTTAGGGTTAGGGTTAGGGTTAGGGTTAGGGTTAGGGTTAGGGTTAGGGTTAGGGTTAGGGTTAGGGTTAGGGTTATAGGGGAATACGAAAATTTAGGTATGTGACTCATTTGGGTACTAACCAATCAGAGAAGAGTTAGGGTTGAAAGTTAGGGTTGAAAGTTAGGGTTGAAAGTTAGGGTTGAAAGTTAGGGTTGACACTTAGGATTATTTTTCTATTTTTGTTTGGCCCAGGGTTATAGGGGAATACGAAAATTTAGGTATGTGACTCATTTGGGTACTAACCAATCAGAGAAGAGTTAGGGTTGAAAGTTAGGGTTGAAAGTTAGGGTTGAAAGTTAGGGTTGAAAGTTAGGGTTGACATTTAGGATTATTAGGGTTAGGGTTAGGGTTAGGGTTAGGGTTAGGGTTAGGGTATTAGGGTTAGGGTTAGGGTTAGGGTTAGGGTATTAGGGTTAGGGTTAGGGTTAGGGTTAGGGTATTAGGGTTAGGGTTAGGGTATTAGGGTTAGGGTTAGGGTTAGGGTATTAGGGTTAGGGTTAGGGTTAGGGTATTAGGGTTAGGGTTAGGGTGTTAGGGTGTTAGGGTTAGGGTTAGGGTTAGGGTTAGGGTTAGGGTTAGGGTTATAGGGGAATACGAAAATTTAGGTATGTGACTCATTTGGGTACTAACCAATCAGAGAAGAGTTAGGGTTGAAAGTTAGGGTTGAAAGTTAGGGTTGAAAGTTAGGGTTGAAAGTTAGGGTTGAAAGTTAGGGTTGACACTTAGGATTATTTTTCTATTTTTGTTTGGCCCAGGGTTATAGGGGAATACGAAAATTTAGGTATGTGACTCATTTGGGTACTAACCAATCAGAGAAGAGTTAGGGTTGAAAGTTAGGGTTGAAAGTTAGGGTTGAAAGTTAGGGTTGAAAGTTAGGGTTGAAAGTTAGGATTATTTTTCTATTTTTGTTTGGCCCAGGGTTATAGGGGAATACGAAAATTTAGGTATGTGACTCATTTGGGTACTAACCAATCAGAGAAGAGTTAGGGTTGAAAGTTAGGGTTGAAAGTTAGGGTTGAAAGTTAGGGTTGAAAGTTAGGGTTGAAAGTTAGGGTTGACACTTAGGATTATTTTTCTATTTTTGTTTGGCCCAGGGTTATAGGGGAATACGAAAATTTAGGTATGTGACTCATTTGGGTACTAACCAATCAGAGAAGAGTTAGGGTTGAAAGTTAGGGTTGAAAGTTAGGGTTAGGGTTAGGGTTAGGGTTAGGGTTAGGGTTAGGGTTATAGGGGAATACGAAAATTTAGGTATGTGACTCATTTGGGTACTAACCAATCAGAGAAGAGTTAGGGTTGAAAGTTAGGGTTGAAAGTTAGGTTTGAAAGTTAGGATTATTTTTCTATTTTTGTTTGGCCCAGGGTTATAGGGGAATACGAAAATTTAGGTATGTGACTCATTTGGGTACTAACCAATCAGAGAAGAGTTAGGGTTAGCGTTGAAAGTTAGGGTTAGGGTTGACCCTTACGATTATTTTTGTATTTGTGTTTGGTTAAAAAAGGGTTAGGGTTAGGGTTAGGGTTAGGGTTAGGGTTAGGGTTAGGGTTAGGGTTAGGGTTAGGGTTAGGGTTAGGGTTAGGGTTAGGGTTAGGGTTAGGGTTAGGGTTAGGGTTAGGGTTAGGGTTATAGGGGAATACGAAAATTTAGGTATGTGACTCATTTGGGTACTAACCAATCAGAGAAGAGTTAGGGTTGAAAGTTAGGGTTGAAAGTTAGGGTTGACACTTAGGATTATTTTTCTATTTTTGTTTGGCCCAGGATTATAGGGGAATACGAAAATTTAGGTATGTGACTCATTTGGGTACTAACCAATCAGAGAAGAGTTAGGGTTGAAAGTTAGGGTTGAAAGTTAGGGTTGAAAGTTAGGGTTGAAAGTTAGGGTTGACACTTAGGATTATTTTTCTATTTTTGTTTGGCCCAGGGTTATAGGGGAATACGAAAATTTAGGTATGTGACTCATTTGGGTACTAACCAATCAGAGAAGAGTTAGGGTTGAAAGTTAGGGTTGAAAGTTAGGGTTGACACTTAGGATTATTTTTCTATTTTTGTTTGGCCCAGGGTTATAGGGGAATACGAAAATTTAGGTATGTGACTCATTTGGGTACTAACCAATCAGAGAAGAGTTAGGGTTGAAAGTTAGGGTTGAAAGTTAGGGTTGAAAGTTAGGGTTGAAAGTTAGGGTTGAAAGTTAGGGTTGACACTTAGGATTATTTTTCTATTTTTGTTTGGCCCAGGGTTATAGGGGAATACGAAAATTTAGGTATGTGACTCATTTGGGTACTAACCAATCAGAGAAGAGTTAGGGTTGAAAGTTAGGGTTGAAAGTTAGGGTTGAAAGTTAGGGTTGAAAGTTAGGGTTGACACTTAGGATTATTTTTCTATTTTTGTTTGGCCCAGGGTTATAGGGGAATACGAAAATTTAGGTATGTGACTCATTTGGGTACTAACCAATCAGAGAAGAGTTAGGGTTGAAAGTTAGGGTTGAAAGTTAGGGTTGAAAGTTAGGGTTGACACTTAGGATTATTTTTCTATTTTTGTTTGGCCCAGGGTTATAGGGAAATACGAAAATTTAGGTATGTGACTCATTTGGGTTCTAACCAATCAGAGAAGAGTTAGGGTTGAAAGTTAGGGTTGAAAGTTAGGGTTGAAAGTTAGGGTTGAAAGTTAGGGTTGAAAGTTAGGATTATTTTTCTATTTTTGTTTGGCCCAGGGTTATAGGGGAATACGAAAATTTAGGTATGTGACTCATTTGGGTACTAACCAATCAGAGAAGAGTTAGGGTTGAAAGTTAGGGTTGAAAGTTAGGGTTGAAAGTTAGGGTTGACACTTAGGATTATTTTTCTATTTTTGTTTGGCCCAGGGTTATAGGGGAATACGAAAATTTGGGTTAGGGTTAGGGTTAGGGTTAGGGTTAGGGTTAGGGTTAGGGTTATAGGGGAATACGAAAATTTAGGTATGTGACTCATTTGGGTACTAACCAATCAGAGAAGAGTTAGGGTTGAAAGTTAGGGTTGAAAGTTAGGGTTGAAAGTTAGGGTTGAAAGTTAGGGTTGAAAGTTAGGGTTGAAAGTTAGGGTTGAAAGTTAGGGTTGAAAGTTAGGGTTGACACTTAGGATTATTTTTCTATTTTTGTTTGGCCCAGGGTTATAGGGGAATACGAAAATTTAGGTATGTGACTCATTTGGGTACTAACCAATCAGAGAAGAGTTAGGGTTGAAAGTTAGGGTTGAAAGTTAGGGTTGAAAGTTAGGGTTGAAAGTTAGGGTTGAAAGTTAGGGTTGACACTTAGGATTATTTTTCTATTTTTGTTTGGCCCAGGGTTATAGGGGAATACGAAAATTTAGGTATGTGACTCATTTGGGTACTAACCAATCAGAGAAGAGTTAGGGTTGAAAGTTAGGGTTGAAAGTTAGGGTTGAAAGTTAGGGTTGAAAGTTAGGGTTAGGGTTAGGGTTAGGGTATTAGGGTTAGGGTTAGGGTTAGGGTTAGGGTTATAGGGGAATACGAAAATTTAGGTATGTGACTCATTTGGGTACTAACCAATCAGAGAAGAGTTAGGGTTGAAAGTTAGGGTTGAAAGTTAGGGTTGAAAGTTAGGGTTGAAAGTTAGGGTTGAAAGTTAGGGTTGACACTTAGGATTATTTTTCTATTTTTGTTTGGCCCAGGGTTATAGGGGAATACGAAAATTTAGGTATGTGACTCATTTGGGTACTAACCAATCAGAGAAGAGTTAGGGTTGAAAGTTAGGGTTGAAAGTTAGGGTTGAAAGTTAGGGTTGACACTTAGGATTATTTTTCTATTTTTGTTTGGCCCAGGGTTATAGGGGAATACGAAAATTTAGGTATGTGACTCATTTGGGTACTAACCAATCAGAGAAGAGTTAGGGTTGAAAGTTAGGGTTGAAAGTTAGGGTTGAAAGTTAGGGTTGACACTTAGGATTATTTTTCTATTTTTGTTTGGCCCAGGGTTATAGGGGAATACGAAAATTTAGGTATGTGACTCATTTGGGTACTAACCAATCAGAGAAGAGTTAGGGTTGAAAGTTAGGGTTGAAAGTTAGGGTTGAAAGTTAGGGTTGACACTTAGGATTATTTTTCTATTTTTGTTTGGCCCAGGGTTATAGGGGAATACGAAAATTTAGGTATGTGACTCATTTGGGTACTAACCAATCAGAGAAGAGTTAGGGTTGAAAGTTAGGGTTGAAAGTTAGGGTTGAAAGTTAGGGTTGAAAGTTAGGGTTGACACTTAGGATTATTTTTCTATTTTTGTTTGGCCCAGGGTTATAGGGGAATACGAAAATTTAGGTATGTGACTCATTTGGGTACTAACCAATCAGAGAAGAGTTAGGGTTGAAAGTTAGGGTTGAAAGTTAGGGTTGAAAGTTAGGGTTGAAAGTTAGGGTTGAAAGTTAGGGTTGACACTTAGGATTATTAGGGTTAGGGTTAGGGTTAGGGTTAGGGTTAGGGTTAGGGTTAGGGTTAGGGTTAGGGTTATAGGGGAATACGAAAATTTAGGTATGTGACTCATTTGGGTACTAACCAATCAGAGAAGAGTTAGGGTTGAAAGTTAGGGTTGAAAGTTAGGGTTGAAAGTTAGGGTTGACACTTAGGATTATTTTTCTATTTTTGTTTGGCCCAGGGTTATAGGGGAATACGAAAATTTAGGTATGTGACTCATTTGGGTACTAACCAATCAGAGAAGAGTTAGGGTTGAAAGTTAGGGTTGAAAGTTAGGGTTGAAAGTTAGGGTTGAAAGTTAGGGTTGAAAGTTAGGGTTGAAAGTTAGGGTTGACACTTAGGATTATTTTTCTATTTTTGTTTGGCCCAGGGTTATAGGGGAATACGAAAATTTAGGTATGTGACTCATTTGGGTACTAACCAATCAGAGAAGAGTTAGGGTTGAAAGTTAGGGTTGAAAGTTAGGGTTGAAAGTTAGGGTTGAAAGTTAGGGTTGACACTTAGGATTATTTTTCTATTTTTGTTTGGCCCAGGGTTATAGGGGAATACGAAAATTTAGGTATGTGACTCATTTGGGTACTAACCAATCAGAGAAGAGTTAGGGTTGAAAGTTAGGGTTGAAAGTTAGGGTTGAAAGTTAGGGTTGAAAGTTAGGGTTGAAAGTTAGGGTTGACACTTAGGATTATTTTTCTATTTTTGTTTGGCCCAGGGTTATAGGGGAATACGAAAATGTAGGTATGTGACTCATTTGGGTACTAACCAATCAGAGAAGAGTTAGGGTTGAAAGTTAGGGTTGAAAGTTAGGGTTGAAAGTTAGGGTTGAAAGTTAGGGTTGAAAGTTAGGATTATTTTTCTATTTCTGTTTGGCCCAGGGTTATAGGGGAATACGAAAATTTAGGTATGTGACTCATTTGGGTACTAACCAATCAGAGAAGAGTTAGGGTTGAAAGTTAGGGTTGAAAGTTAGGGTTGAAAGTTAGGGTTGAAAGTTAGGGTTGACACTTAGGATTATTTTTCTATTTTTGTTTGGCCCAGGGTTATAGGGGAATACGAAAATTTAGGTATGTGACTCATTTGGGTACTAACCAATCAGAGAAGAGTTAGGGTTGAAAGTTAGGGTTGAAAGTTAGGGTTGAAAGTTAGGGTTGACACTTAGGATTATTTTTCTATTTTTGTTTGGCCCAGGGTTATAGGGGAATACGAAAATTTAGGTATGTGACTCATTTGGGTACTAACCAATCAGAGAAGAGTTAGGGTTGAAAGTTAGGGTTGAAAGTTAGGGTTGAAAGTTAGGGTTGAAAGTTAGGGTTGACACTTAGGATTATTTTTCTATTTTTGTTTGGCCCAGGGTTATAGGGGAATACGAAAATGTAGGTATGTGACTCATTTGGGTACTAACCAATCAGAGAAGAGTTAGGGTTGAAAGTTAGGGTTGAAATTTAGGGTTGAAAGTTAGGGTTGAAAGTTAGGGTTGAAAGTTAGGATTATTTTTCTATTTTTGTTTGGCCCAGGGTTATAGGGGAATACGAAAATTTAGGTATGTGACTCATTTGGGTACTAACCAATCAGAGAAGAGTTAGGGTTGAAAGTTAGGGTTGAAAGTTAGGGTTGAAAGTTAGGGTTGAAAGTTAGGGTTGACACTTAGGATTATTTTTCTATATTTGTTTGGCCCAGGGTTATAGGGGAATACGAAAATTTAGGTATGTGACTCATTTGGGTACTAACCAATCAGAGAAGAGTTAGGGTTGAAAGTTAGGGTTGAAAGTTAGGGTTGAAAGTTAGGGTTGAAAGTTAGGGTTGAAAGTTAGGGTTGACACTTAGGATTATTTTTCTATTTTTGTTTGGCCCAGGGTTATAGGGGAATACAAAAATTTAGGTATGTGACTCATTTGGGTACTAACCAATCAGAGAAGAGTTAGGGTTGAAAGTTAGGGTTGAAAGTTAGGGTTGAAAGTTAGGGTTGACACTTAGGATTATTTTTCTATTTTTGTTTGGCCCAGGGTTATAGGGGAATACGAAAATTTAGGTATGTGACTCATTTGGGTACTAACCAATCAGAGAAGAGTTAGGGTTGAAAGTTAGGGTTGAAAGTTAGGGTTGAAAGTTAGGGTTGAAAGTTAGGGTTGAGGGTTAGGGTTAGGGTTAGGGTTAGGGTTAGGGTTAGGGTTAGGGTTAGGGTTAGGGTTAGGGTTAGGGTTATAGGGGAATACGAAAATTTAGGTATGTGACTCATTTGGGTACTAACCAATCAGAGAAGAGTTAGGGTTGAAAGTTAGGGTTGAAAGTTAGGGTTGAAAGTTAGGGTTGAAAGTTAGGGTTGAAAGTTAGGGTTGACACTTAGGATTATTTTTCTATTTTTGTTTGGCCCAGGGTTATAGGGGAATACGAAAATTTAGGTATGTGACTCATTTGGGTACTAACCAATCAGAGAAGAGTTAGGGTTGAAAGTTAGGGTTGAAAGTTAGGGTTGAAAGTTAGGGTTGAAAGTTAGGGTTGACACTTAGGATTATTTTTCTATTTTTGTTTGGCCCAGGGTTATAGGGGAATACGAAAATTTAGGTATGTGACTCATTTGGGTACTAACCAATCAGAGAAGAGTTAGGGTTGAAAGTTAGGGTTGAAAGTTAGGGTTGAAAGTTAGGGTTGAAAGTTAGGGTTGACACTTAGGATTATTTTTCTATTTTTGTTTGGCCCAGGGTTATAGGGGAATACGAAAATTTAGGTATGTGACTCATTTGGGTACTAACCAATCAGAGAAGAGTTAGGGTTGAAAGTTAGGGTTGAAAGTTAGGGTTAGGGTTAGGGTTAGGGTTAGGGTTGAAAGTTAGGGTTGGAAGTTAGGGTTGAAAGTTAGGGTTGACACTTAGGATTATTTTTCTATTTTTGTTTGGCCCAGGGTTATAGGGGAATACGAAAATTTAGGTATGTGACTCATTTGGGTACTAACCAATCAGAGAAGAGTTAGGGTTGAAAGTTAGGGTTGAAAGTTAGGGTTAGGGTTAGGGTTAGGGTTAGGGTTAGGGTTAGGGTTAGGGTTATAGGGGAATACGAAAATTTGGGTTAGGGTTAGGGTTAGGGTTAGGGTTAGGGTTATAGGGGAATACGAAAATTTAGGTATGTGACTCATTTGGGTACTAACCAATCAGAGAAGAGTTAGGGTTGAAAGTTAGGGTTGAAAGTTAGGGTTGAAAGTTAGGGTTGAAAGTTAGGGTTGACACTTAGGATTATTTTTCTATTTTTGTTTGGCCCAGGGTTATAGGGGAATACGAAAATTTAGGTATGTGACTCATTTGGGTACTAACCAATCAGAGAAGAGTTAGGGTTGAAAGTTAGGGTTGAAAGTTAGGGTTGAAAGTTAGGGTTGACACTTAGGATTATTTTTCTATTTTTGTTTGGCCCAGGGTTATAGGGGAATACGAAAATTTAGGTATGTGACTCATTTGGGTACTAACCAATCAGAGAAGAGTTAGGGTTGAAAGTTAGGGTTGAAAGTTAGGGTTGAAAGTTAGGGTTGAAAGTTAGGGTTGACACTTAGGATTATTTTTCTATTTTTGTTTGGCCCAGGGTTATAGGGGAATACGAAAATTTAGGTATGTGACTCATTTGGGTACTAACCAATCAGAGAAGAGTTAGGGTTGAAAGTTAGGGTTGAAAGTTAGGGTTGAAAGTTAGGGTTGAAAGTTAGGATTATTTTTCTATTTTTGTTTGGCCCAGGGTTATAGGGGAATACGAAAATTTAGGTATGTGACTCATTTGGGTACTAACCAATCAGAGAAGAGTTAGGGTTGAAAGTTAGGGTTGAAAGTTAGGGTTGAAAGTTAGGGTTGAAAGTTAGGGTTGACACTTAGGATTATTTTTCTATTTTTGTTTGGCCCAGGGTTATAGGGGAATACGAAAATTTAGGTATGTGACTCATTTGGGTACTAACCAATCAGAGAAGAGTTAGGGTTGAAAGTTAGGGTTGAAAGTTAGGGTTGACACTTAGGATTATTTTTCTATTTTTGTTTGGCCCAGGGTTATAGGGGAATACGAAAATTTAGGTATGTGACTCATTTGGGTACTAACCAATCAGAGAAGAGTTAGGGTTGAAAGTTAGGGTTGAAAGTTAGGGTTGAAAGTTAGGGTTGAAAGTTAGGGTTGATACTTAGGATTATTTTTCTATTTTTGTTTGGCCCAGGGTTATAGGGGAATACGAAAATTTAGGTATGTGACTCATTTGGGTACTAACCAATCAGAGAAGAGTTAGGGTTGAAAGTTAGGGTTGAAAGTTAGGATTATTTTTCTATTTTTGTTTGGCACAGGGTTATAGGGGAATACGAAAATTTAGGTATGTGACTCATTTGGGTACTAACCAATCAGAGAAGAGTTAGGGTTGAAAGTTAGGGTTGAAAGTTAGGGTTGACACTTAGGATTATTTTTCTATTTTTGTTTGGCCCAGGGTTATAGGGGAATACGAAAATTTAGGTATGTGACTCATTTGGGTACTAACCAATCAGAGAAGAGTTAGGGTTGAAAGTTAGGGTTGAAAGTTAGGGTTGAAAGTTAGGGTTGACACTTAGGATTATTTTTCTATTTTTGTTTGGCCCAGGGTTATAGGGGAATACGAAAATTTAGGTATGTGACTCATTTGGGTACTAACCAATCAGAGAAGAGTTAGGGTTGAAAGTTAGGGTTGAAAGTTAGGGTTGAAAGTTAGGGTTGAAAGTTAGGGTTGAAAGTTAGGGTTGACACTTAGGATTATTTTTCTATTTTTGTTTGGCCCAGGGTTATAGGGGAATACGAAAATTTAGGTATGTGACTCATTTGGGTACTAACCAATCAGAGAAGAGTTAGGGTTGAAAGTTAGGGTTGAAAGTTAGGGTTGAAAGTTAGGGTTGAAAGTTAGGGTTGACACTTAGGATTATTTTTCTATTTTTGTTTGGCCCAGGGTTATAGGGGAATACGAAAATTTAGGTATGTGACTCATTTGGGTACTAACCAATCAGAGAAGAGTTAGGGTTGAAAGTTAGGGTTAGGGTTAGGGTTAGGGTTGAAAGTTAGGGTTGGAAGTTAGGGTTGAAAGTTAGGGTTGACACTTAGGATTATTTTTCTATTTTTGTTTGGCCCAGGGTTATAGGGGAATACGAAAATTTAGGTATGTGACTCATTTGGGTACTAACCAATCAGAGAAGAGTTAGGGTTGAAAGTTAGGGTTGAAAGTTAGGGTTAGGGTTAGGGTTAGGGTTAGGGTTAGGGTTAGGGTTATAGGGGAATACGAAAATTTGGGTTAGGGTTAGGGTTAGGGTTAGGGTTAGGGTTAGGGTTAGGGTTAGGGTTAGGGTTATAGGGGAATACGAAAATTTAGGTATGTGACTCATTTGGGTACTAACCAATCAGAGAAGAGTTAGGGTTGAAAGTTAGGGTTGAAAGTTAGGGTTGAAAGTTAGGGTTGAAAGTTAGGGTTGAAAGTTAGGGTTGAAAGTTAGGGTTGAAAGTTAGGGTTGACACTTAGGATTATTTTTCTATTTTTGTTTGGCCCAGGGTTATAGGGGAATACGAAAATTTAGGTATGTGACTCATTTGGGTACTAACCAATCAGAGAAGAGTTAGGGTTGAAAGTTAGGGTTGAAAGTTAGGGTTGACACTTAGGATTATTAGGGTTAGGGTTAGGGTTAGGGTTAGGGTTAGGGTTAGGGTTAGGGTTAGGGTTAGGGTTATAGGGGAATACGAAAATTTAGGTATGTGACTCATTTGGGTACTAACCAATCAGAGAAGAGTTAGGGTTGAAAGTTAGGGTTGAAAGTTAGGGTTGAAAGTTAGGGTTGAAAGTTAGGGTTGAAAGTTAGGATTATTTTTCTATTTTTGTTTGGCCCAGGGTTATAGGGGAATACGAAAATTTAGGTATGTGACTCATTTGGGTACTAACCAATCAGAGAAGAGTTAGGGTTGAAAGTTAGGGTTGAAAGTTAGGGTTGAAAGTTAGGGTTGAAAGTTAGGGTTGAAAGTTAGGGTTGAAAGTTAGGGTTGAAAGTTAGGGTTGACACTTAGGATTATTTTTCTATTTTTGTTTGGCCCAGGGTTATAGGGGAATACGAAAATTTAGGTATGTGACTCATTTGGGTACTAACCAATCAGAGAAGAGTTAGGGTTGAAAGTTAGGGTTGAAAGTTAGGGTTGAAAGTTAGGGTTGACACTTAGGATTATTTTTCTATTTTTGTTTGGCCCAGGGTTATAGGGGAATACGAAAATTTAGGTATGTGACTCATTTGGGTACTAACCAATCAGAGAAGAGTTAGGGTTGAAAGTTAGGGTTGAAAGTTAGGGTTGAAAGTTAGGGTTGAAAGTTAGGGTTGAAAGTTAGGGTTGAAAGTTAGGGTTGACACTTAGGATTATTTTTCTATTTTTGTTTGGCCCAGGGTTATAGGGGAATACGAAAATTTAGGTATGTGACTCATTTGGGTACTAACCAATCAGAGAAGAGTTAGGGTTGAAAGTTAGGGTTGAAAGTTAGGGTTGAAAGTTAGGGTTGAAAGTTAGGGTTGAAAGTTAGGGTTGACACTTAGGATTATTTTTCTATTTTTGTTTGGCCCAGGGTTATAGGGGAATACGAAAATTTAGGTATGTGACTCATTTGGGTACTAACCAATCAGAGAAGAGTTAGGGTTGAAAGTTAGGGTTGAAAGTTAGGGTTGAAAGTTAGGGTTGAAAGTTAGGGTTGACACTTAGGATTATTTTTCTATTTTTGTTTGGCCCAGGGTTATAGGGGAATACGAAAATTTAGGTATGTGACTCATTTGGGTACTAACCAATCAGAGAAGAGTTAGGGTTGAAAGTTAGGGTTGAAAGTTAGGGTTAGGGTTAGGGTTAGGGTTAGGGTTGAAAGTTAGGGTTGGAAGTTAGGGTTGAAAGTTAGGGTTGACACTTAGGATTATTTTTCTATTTTTGTTTGGCCCAGGGTTATAGGGGAATACGAAAATTTAGGTATGTGACTCATTTGGGTACTAACCAATCAGAGAAGAGTTAGGGTTGAAAGTTAGGGTTGAAAGTTAGGGTTAGGGTTAGGGTTAGGGTTAGGGTTAGGGTTATAGGGGAATACGAAAATTTGGGTTAGGGTTAGGGTTAGGGTTAGGGTTAGGGTTAGGGTTAGGGTTAGGGTTAGGGTTATAGGGGAATACGAAAATTTAGGTATGTGACTCATTTGGGTACTAACCAATCAGAGAAGAGTTAGGGTTGAAAGTTAGGGTTGAAAGTTAGGGTTGAAAGTTAGGGTTGAAAGTTAGGGTTGAAAGTTAGGGTTGAAAGTTAGGGTTGAAAGTTAGGGTTGACACTTAGGATTATTTTTCTATTTTTGTTTGGCCCAGGGTTATAGGGGAATACGAAAATTTAGGTATGTGACTCATTTGGGTACTAACCAATCAGAGAAGAGTTAGGGTTGAAAGTTAGGGTTGAAAGTTAGGGTTGACACTTAGGATTATTAGGGTTAGGGTTAGGGTTAGGGTTAGGGTTAGGGTTAGGGTTAGGGTTAGGGTTATAGGGGAATACGAAAATTTAGGTATGTGACTCATTTGGGTACTAACCAATCAGAGAAGAGTTAGGGTTGAAAGTTAGGGTTGAAAGTTAGGGTTGAAAGTTAGGGTTGAAAGTTAGGGTTGAAAGTTAGGATTATTTTTCTATTTTTGTTTGGCCCAGGGTTATAGGGGAATACGAAAATTTAGGTATGTGACTCATTTGGGTACTAACCAATCAGAGAAGAGTTAGGGTTGAAAGTTAGGGTTGAAAGTTAGGGTTGAAAGTTAGGGTTGAAAGTTAGGGTTGAAAGTTAGGGTTGAAAGTTAGGGTTGAAAGTTAGGGTTGAAAGTTAGGGTTGACACTTAGGATTATTTTTCTATTTTTGTTTGGCCCAGGGTTATAGGGGAATACGAAAATTTAGGTATGTGACTCATTTGGGTACTAACCAATCAGAGAAGAGTTAGGGTTGAAAGTTAGGGTTGAAAGTTAGGGTTGAAAGTTAGGGTTGACACTTAGGATTATTTTTCTATTTTTGTTTGGCCCAGGGTTATAGGGGAATACGAAAATTTAGGTATGTGACTCATTTGGGTACTAACCAATCAGAGAAGAGTTAGGGTTGAAAGTTAGGGTTGAAAGTTAGGGTTGAAAGTTAGGGTTGAAAGTTAGGGTTGAAAGTTAGGGTTGAAAGTTAGGGTTGAAAGTTAGGATTATTTTTCTATTTTTGTTTGTCCCAGGGTTATAGGGGAATACGAAAATTTAGGTATGTGACTCATTTGGGTACTAACCAATCAGAGAAGAGTTAGGGTTAGTGTTCAAAGTTAGGGTTGACCCTTATGATTATTTTTGTATTTGTGTTTGGTTAAAAAAGAATAGAACATTTTTAGTTATGTGACTCATTTAGTCACACTTGACCAATGAGAGTTAAGTTCTGAATAATTTAGGGAGGGTGTGGTTTGGGGTTGAAAGTGTGGTAAGAAAAAGTGTAAGTGGGTAAGCAGGTGAGGGAGGTTGTGGGTAGGTGGGTGAGGGAGGTTTAGGGATGTATGGTGGGTGTGGGTAAGGGAGGTTGAAGGTTTGTGAGGGAAGGTGGATGATGAAGAGAGTGGGTAGGTGGTGTTGTAGGTGGATTAGGGAGGGTGAGTAAATGTGTTTGGGAGGGTGAGGATGAAGGTGGGTGAAAAAAGTGTGGGTCAGTTAAGGTATGGGTGAGTGGGCAAGGGTGAGGCTGGGTATGGGTGTGCAGGTAAGGGTGGTGAAGGTGAATTTTAATATGGATGATGGAGGGTAGAAGGTGGGTGAGGGAGGTTGGGTGAAGGAGGGTTTGGGAAGGTGATGTTGAAGGTGGGTGAGGGATGGTTAATATGGGTATAGGAGGCTTTGTAGGTAAGGTTGAGGCCAGTAAGGTAGAGTAAACGTGGGTAAGGGAGGGTGATGATTAAGGTGGAAGAGGGAGGGTGTGTTTAGGTGGGGTTAAAGGTTGGTGAATGTAGGTGAGGTAGGTTGAAAGTGGATGAGTGAAGGTGTGGGTGAGTGAAGGTGTTGGTGAATGGGCAATGGTGGGTGGGT
Organism: Ascaphus truei; assembly: GCF_040206685.1. Classification (NCBI taxonomy): domain Eukaryota; kingdom Metazoa; phylum Chordata; class Amphibia; order Anura; family Ascaphidae; genus Ascaphus; species Ascaphus truei. The sequence continues at coordinate 52,389 of NW_027454833.1, forward strand.
GAAGGTGGATGAGGTGGTGGGTTATAGTGAACATGGGTCAAGGAGGGTAAGAGCAGGTGAGGGAGGGCATGGAATCAGTCTGTGAGCCTGCCCTTTCTATTTTGTTGTATATATTCTATTCCCTATCCAATTGACATGTTGCATTTATATGCAGTTAGTCATTCAAAAATTTGAAAACTCTTGCATTCGTTGCATGTTAGCGAGAGGCACCCTTAGAGGTAAAGAGCTAGCTTTTACCTCACTACTAAGTACTTGGACATTGAGGACTAGATCCATTTTGTACAGAGCGGAGCTTCTCCTCTGCCGTATGCTAGGAGTGAAGAAGCACTACTGTCTATCGTCCGTAAAGGGGTATGCTTTCTTCCCCCAATTTACAGTCGAGCTAGCGCTGCAGATGGGACAGTAGCGAAGAGTTCACTGCCTGACTCTAAAAGGGCACACTCGTGTAAAGGGAGAGAAATCAACTCAAAGCTTTATATCCTGAGAGATAAAAGCAATGCATTGTGTAGGTGTACTCACTTACCTCTACTACTTACCTCCTTGTTTGTATGTCCTTTGTGAACAGCATCTTGATAGACGAACTTACCTATTTTCATACTGCAAATAAATTTTACCCAAGATAAGTGAAAAAATATAATGCAATCCCCTTTAGAGCAATGCAGTTGAGGACCCTCTTTCACTGATGGACTAAATAAACGATGCTTAGACTGAGTGAGAGAGGGGTTTGTGAGAGAGAGGGGAGAGTGGTAGTCCTTGAGAGAGAGAGAGAAAGAAAGGACATTTGTGAGAGTAAAATACAGGTGATTTAGAAGGAGCAGGGATGCTAGTCAGGGAGAGTAATAGAGAGCAGGGAGAGAAAGAGACGGTGTGAGAAAGAAAGAGAGAGAGAGAAGTGGAAGAAAGAAATGTGTGTGAGAGCAAGAGACGGGTTGAAATGAAAGAGATAGAGTGGCAGTAAGAGAGAAAAAATTTGAGAGAAGGGAGAGGGAGAGAGAAGGGAGAGGGAGAGAGAAGGGAGAGGGAGAGAGAAGGGAGTGACAAGTGTGAGAGGAGGGACAGAGAAGGGAGAGGGAGAGAGAAGGGAGAGGGAGAGAAAAGGAAAAGGGAGAGAAAAGGAAAAGGGAGAGAAAAGGAAAAGGGAGAGAAAAGGAAAAGGGAGAGAAAAGGAAAAGGGAGAGAAAAGGAAAAGGGAGAGAAAAGGAAAAGGGAGAGAAAAGGAAAAGGGAGAGGAAAGGAAAAGGGAGAGAAAAGGGAGAGAAAAGGGAGAGAAAAGGGAGAGAAAAGGGAGAGAAAGGGGAGAGAAAGGGGAGAGAAAAGGGAGAGAAAAGGAAAGGGAGATAGAAGGAAAAGGGAGAGAAAAGGAAGAGGGAGAGAGAATGGAGAGACAAGGGAGAGGGAGAGACAAGGAAAGGGAGAGAGAAGGGATAGGGAGAGAGAAGGGAGAGGGAGAGAGATGGGAGTGACAAGGGAGAGAGGAGGGAGAGCGAAGGAAGAGGGAGAGAGAAAAGGGAGAGAGAGAGAGAAGGGAGAGAAAGAGAGTGATGAGGGAGTGACAAGGAAAAGGGAGAGAGAAGGGAGAGGGAGAGAGAAGGGAGAGGGAGAGAGGAGAGAGAAAAGGGAGAGAGAGAGAAGGGAGAGGGAGAGACAGAGAGAAGGAAGAGGGTGAGAGAGAAGGGAAAGGGAGAGAGAGAGAAGGGAGAGGGAGAGAGAGAGGTAGAGGGAATGACGAGGGAGTTATAAGGGAGAGGGCGAGAGAAGGGAGGGGGAGAGAGAGAGAGAGAGAGAGAGAGAAGGGAGTGGAGAAAGAGAGAAGGGAGAGGGAGAGCGAAGGAAAGGGGAGGCAAGGAAAAGGGAGAGAATGGAGATAAGGAAAAGGGAGAGAGCATGGAAAGGGAGAGAGAAGTAAGAGGGAGAGAGAAGGAAGAGGGAGAGAGAAGGGATAGGGAGAGAGAAGGCAGAGAGAAGGCAGAGGGATAGAGAAGGGAGTGAGAAAAGGGAGAGAGAAAGAAAAGGGAGAGAGAAGGGAAAAGGAGAGAGAAGGAAAAGGGAGAGAGAAGGAAAGGGAGAGAGAAGGAAAGGGAGAGAGAATGGAGAGACAAGGGAGAGGGAGAGACAAGGAAAGGGAGAGAGAAGGGATAGGGAGAGAGAAGGGAGAGGGAGAGAGAAGGGGGTGACAAGGGAGAGAGGAGGGAGAGAGAAGGGAGAGGGAGAGAGAAGGAAGAGGGAGGGGAAAGGAAAAGGGAGAGAGAATGGAAAGGGAGAGAGAAGGAAGAGGGAGGGAGAAGGAAGATGGAGAGAGAAGGAAGAGGGAGAGAGAAGGAAGAGGGAAAGAGAAGGAAGAGGGAGAGAGAATGAAGAGGGAGAGAGAATGGAGAGACAAGGGAGAGGTAGAAACAAGGGAGAGGGAGCGACAAGGGATAGGGAGAGAGAAGGAAGAGGGAGAGAGAGAAGGAAGAGGGAGAGAGAGAAGGAAGAGGGAGAGAGAGAAGGGATATGGAGAGAGAGAAGGTAGAGGGAGAGAGAGAAGGAAGAGGGAGAGAGAGAAGGGAGATGGAGAAGAAGGAAGATGGAGAAGGGAGAGAGAGAGAGAGAGAGAGAGAGAGGAGGGAGTGACAAGGAAAATGGAGAGAGAAGGGAGAGTGAGAGAGAAGGGAGAGGGAGAGAGGAGGGGGTGACAAGGGAGAGAGGAGGGAGAGAGAAGGGAGAGGGAGAGAGAAGGAAAAGGGAGCGGAAAGGAAAAGGGAGAGAGAAGGAAGATGGAGAGAGAAGGAAGATGGAGAGAGAAGGAAGATGGAGAGAGAAGGAAGAGGGAGAGGGAAGGAAGAGGGAGAGAGAATGGAGAGACAAGGGAGAGGTAGAAACAAGGCAGAGGGAGCGACAAGGGATAGGGAGAGAGAAGGAAGAGGGAGAGAGAAAAGGGATAGGGAGAGAGAGAAGGGATAGGGAGAGAGAGAAGGGATACGGAGAGAGAGAAGGTAGATGTAGAGAGAAGGGAGATGGAGAAAGAAGGAAGATGGAGAAGGGAGAGAGAGAGAAGGGAGAGAGAGAGAGAGGGAGAGAGAGAGAGAGTGATGAGGGAGTGACAAGGAAAAGGGAGAGAGAAGGGAGAGAGAAGGGAGAGGGAGAGACAGAGAGAAGGAAGAGGGTGAGAGAGAAGGGAAAGGGAGAGAGAGAGAAGGGAGAGAGAGAAGGGAGAGGGAGAGAGAGAGGTAGAGGGAATGACGAGGGAGTTATAAGGGAGAGGGAGAGAGAAGGGAGGGGGAGAGAGAGAGAGAAGGGAGTGGAGAGAGAGAGAAGGGAGAGGGAGAGCGAAGGAAAGGGGAGGGGAAAGGAAAAGGGAGAGAATGGAGAGATAAGGAAAAGGGAGAGAGCATGGAGAGGGAGAGAGAAGGGAGAGGGAGAGAGGAGAGAGAGAAGGGAGAGGGAGAGACAGAGAGAAGGAAGAGGGTGAGAGAGAAGGGAAAGGGAGAGAGAGAGAAGGGAGAGGGAGAGAGAGAGAGAGAGAGAGAGAGGTAGAGGGAATAACGAGGGAGTTATAAGGGAGAGGGAGAGAGAAGGGAGGGGGAGAGAGAGAGAAGGGAGAGAGAGAGAGAGAGGGAGAGAGAGAGAGTGATGAGGGAGTGACAAGGAAAAGGGAGAGAGAAGGGAGAGAGAAGGGAGAGGGAGAGAGGAGAGAGAGAAGGGAGAGAGAGAGAAGGGAGAGGGAGAGACAGAGAGAAGGAAAAGGGTGAGAGAGAAGGGAAAGGGAGAGAGAGAAGGGAGAGAGAGAAGGGAGAGGGAGAGAGAGAGGTAGAGGGAATGACGAGTGAGTTATAAGGGAGAGGGAGAGAGAAGGGAGGGGGAGAGAGAGAGAGAAGGGAGTGGAGAGAGAGAGAAGGGAGAGGGAGAGCGAAGGAAAGGGGAGGGGAAAGGAAAAGGGAGAGAATGGAGAGATAAGGAAAAGGGAGAGAGCATGGAGAGGGAGAGAGAAGGGAGAGGGAGAGAGGAGAGAGAGAAGGGAGAGAGAGAGAAGGGAGAGGGAGAGACAGAGAGAAGGAAGAGGGTGAGAGAGAAGGGAAAGGGAGAGAGAGAGAAGGGAGAGGGAGAGAGAGAGGTAGTGGGAATGACGAGGGAGTTATAAGGGAGAGGGAGAGAGAAGGGAGGGGGAGAGAGAGAGAGAAGGGAGTGGAGAGAGAGAGAGAAGGGAGAGGGAGAACGAAGGAAAGGGGAGGGGAAAGGAAAAGGGAGAGAATGGAGAGATAAGGAAAAGGGAGAGAGCATGGAAAGGGAGAGAGAAGTAAGAGGGAGAGAGAAGGAAGAGGGAGAGAGAAGGTATAGGGAGAGAGAAGGTATAGGGAGAGAGAAGGGAGAGGGAGATAGAAGGGGGTGACAAGGGAGAGAGGAGGGAGAGAGAAGGGAGAGGGAGAGAGAAGGAAAAGGGAGGGAAAGGAAAAGGGAGAGAGAATGGAAAGGGAGAGAGAAGGAAGATGGAGAGAGAAGGAAGATGGAGAGAGAAGGAAGATGGAGAGAGAAGGAAGATGGAGAGAGAAGGAAGATGGAGAGAGAAGGAAGATGGGGAGAGAAGGAAGATGGGGAGAGAAGGAAGAGGGAGAGGGAAGGAAGAGGGAGAGAGAATGGAGAGACAAGGGAGAGGTAGAAACAAGGGAGAGGGAGCGTCAAGGGATAGGGAGAGAGAAGGAAGAGGGAGAGAGAGAAGGGATAGGGAGAGAGAGAAGGGATAGGGAGAGAGAGAAGGGATACGGAGAGAGAGAAGGTAGATGTAGAGAGAAGGGAGATGGAGAAAGAAGGAAGATGGAGAAGGGAGAGAGAGAGAAGGGAGAGAGAGAGAGTGATGAGGGAGTGACAAGGAAAAGGGATTGAGAAGGGAGAGGGAGAGAGAAGGGAGAGGGAGAGAGGAGAGAGAGAAGGGAGAGAGAGAAGGGAGAGGGAGAGGGAGAGAGAAGGAAGAGGGTGAGAGAGAAGGGAAAGGGAGAGAGAGAAGGGAGAGGGAATGACGAGGGAGTTATAAGGGAGAGGGAGAGAGAAGGGAGGGGGAGAGAGAAGGAAGATGGAGAGAGAAGGAAGATGGGGAGAGAAGGAAGAGGGAGAGGGAAGGAAGATGGAGAGAGAAGGAAGATGGAGAGAGAAGGAAGATGGAGAGAGAAGGAAGATGGGGAGAGAAGGAAGAGGGAGAGGGAAGGAAGAGGGAGAGAGAAGGAAGAGGGAGAGAGAATGGAGAGACAAGGGAGAGGTAGAAACAAGGGAGAGGGAGCGACAAGGAAGAGGGAGAGAGAGAAGGAAGAGGGAGAGAGAGAGAAGGGAGAGAGAGAAGGGAGAGGGAGAGAGAGAGGTAGAGGGAATGACGAGGGAGTTATAAGGGAGAGGAGAGAGAAGGGAGGGGGAGAGAGAGAGAGAAGGGAGTGGAGAGAGAGAGAAGGGAGAGGGAGAGCGAAGGAAAGGGGAGGGGAAAGGAAAAGGGAGAGAGAATGGAGA
>NW_027454834.1:312500-435000 GCF_040206685.1 Ascaphus truei
GCTACTTGTTTATTAAAAGGTCCATTTTTGCTTTATGTCATATACAGACAGCATAATGAGGCACACGTAGCATATGTTATGTCATTGTGTTCATAACTTGCACACTTCAGACGACTATTTAGCTCCTCTACCATTGTGTTAAAGCAGCTGCAATGAATATGTCATCACAGCATACACGTCAACAGAGGGGGTGGGTTCAGCACACACCCAAATTACAGGGTCATCTTACGGTCAACTTAGTTCACACCATTTTCACCTGTTTGAAGTAATTGAAAGGTCTGCCTGATTAGGGTTTTTGGGGAAGGGAATACCGTTCTTACAACCTGACTAGCAAAACTGAAGGTAATCACACTCATTTGAAAGCTTCACTCTAGGTACTAAATCCCCCAACAAGTCATTACTTATCAAACCGTACGTCACACATTCGTTCACTCATATCTATAGTTCAACTGATATCAACAACACATTATCACACACTGCATGTGTTGTGTTGTTGAGTGACAGCCACATTCAGGTGTGCCACACTTTGCTTTAGGCCCATTCCTTTGATGTTAATAAGCGTTTCTAGTACAATCTTTTTCGCTCTGTTCACCCACATCTTTACATTACCTCGTGTGTGTGTGTGTGTGTGTGTGTGTATGTGTATGTGTGTGTACGTGTGTATAGCATGTGTTTGAAACACTATACTGTATCTGCATAGAAAAAAAGCCTTCTTTTAGTAATGTACAGTTCAAATACTGTATGAACATGACCCCATCTCATCTCATCCCCCTGACTCTGGATACAAAACATTCATGTATTCGTTTGCAACTTTTCATACAATTTGCTTGCACCATTTCAGAGAAATTAAATATTTAAAATGGAAATAAATTGGTAACTGCAGTAACAAACAACACTGTACATGCTAATAGTACATCCATGTAAGCAGTACATACATGCTCAGGAGTTGTTTTTTTGGATCGGTATATACTTGTCATTATCCACTTCAACCATTTTAATTTCCCCCTTTTAAATTATTGTACTGGTTGATGTGTATGTATATATATATATATATATATATATATATATATATAGATATATATCTATATATCTATATCTATATATATATATATATATTTCAACCATTATCACCTACAGTACAGTAGCATACAGTGCTCCCACTGCAGCAAGGGATTCTGGGAAATGACATGCAATGTTTACTCGCTCATCCCACAACGTGGCGGTATCAAATATAGCGTTTTCCCAGTTATTATATCCCTGCAGGATGTAGGATAATCCCAGCCAAACCCACATACTTACTACATTCCCGTTATGTCACATGTATTATTTCCTGTGAAGGAAGCGCTATGTATATTCCCATTATGGTCACAAATTGGACGATACTGTATTTCCATTATGTCTCCTATTATTTTCCCATGATATCTCATAGAATACTGTCATCCAAAACCACATCATTATTGAATGATTGAAAATGATGCCTCCGTTTTATGTCAAGATTGTCTTGACACTTAGACCCCCAAGATTTCAATAGCGCCTCACTTAAAAGATGACATTATTTTTGATTCAAATGAACTTTTATGGTGCAGAAGCCGCATGGTGCCTGTGCCTACAGTGTATGTATTTGTCAGTGTGTCTCTATCTGCATTTCTGTCTCTTGCTGGCCGCCAGCCTGTGTGATGATGTCAGCCTGTCTGTGATGTAAGAGAGACATTGTGATATCATCACATACTGTAGGCAGGATGGCAGGTGTAAAGCTTCTAAAAGAGAGAGGGAGGGAGAGAGGTAGAGGAGAGAGAGGGAGAAAGAGGGAGAGAGAGAGCAAGCAGCTCCTCCCTCCCATGCAAATGACTGGAGGCAGAGGAGTAGAGGGACAGAAGCCTGTGCTGCTTGTAATGGGACAGGATTTGGGGTGCTGTTTCATGCTCTATCTCCCTCCCTCCCACTGTCTCAGGTGCAGAAAGTTTTCAAGGGAGAGAGGAAAGGAAGAGGAAAATGGAAGCTGAGGAGAGCTGGTCCTGTCCCTCTTGTTGGTAAAGAGGGGGCATCCAGAAAGAGGTAAGGAGATAGTTTTATTTTAATTCAAGAAGGAGTGCCTGGTGGCGAAGCTGGTGTGCTCTGTCACACTACAGACCCCTCCCTGTGTGTGTGCGTGCGTGCGTGCGTGCGTGCGTCTGCAGGGGGTATCTGTCCCATCCATAGATATCAGGGGTACTGCAGCTGCTGCTGCTGTTCAAACTTTTGCTTTAGGCCCATTCCTTTGATGTTAATAAGCGTTTCTAGTACAATCTTTTTCGCTCTGTTCACCCACATCTTTACATTACCTCGTGTGTGTGTGTGTGTGTGTGTATGTGTATGTGTGTGTACGTGTGTATAGCATGTGTTTGAAACACTATACTGTATCTGCATAGAAAAAAAGCCTTCTTTTAGTAATGTACAGTTCAAATACTGTATGAACATGACCCCATCTCATCTCATCCCCCTGACTCTGGATACAAAACATTCATGTATTCGTTTGCAACTTTTCATACAATTTGCTTGCACCATTTCAGAGAAATTAAATATTTAAAATGGAAATAAATTGGTAACTGCAGTAACAAACAACACTGTACATGCTAATAGTACATCCATGTAAGCAGTACATACATGCTCAGGAGTTGTTTTTTTGGATCGGTATATACTTGTCATTATCCACTTCAACCATTTTAATTTCCCCCTTTTAAATTATTGTACTGGTTGATGTGTATGTATATATATATATATATATATATATATATATATATAGATATATATCTATATATCTATATATATATATATATATATATATATATATATATTTCAACCATTATCACCTACAGTACAGTAGCATACAGTGCTCCCACTGCAGCAAGGGATTCTGGGAAATGACATGCAATGTTTACTCGCTCATCCCACAACGTGGCGGTATCAAATATAGCGTTTTCCCAGTTATTATATCCCTGCAGGATGTAGGATAATCCCAGCCAAACCCACATACTTACTACATTCCCGTTATGTCACATGTATTATTTCCTGTGAAGGAAGCGCTATGTATATTCCCATTATGGTCACAAATTGGACGATACTGTATTTCCATTATGTCTCCTATTATTTTCCCATGATATCTCATAGAATACTGTCATCCAAAACCACATCATTATTGAATGATTGAAAATGATGCCTCCGTTTTATGTCAAGATTGTCTTGACACTTAGACCCCCAAGATTTCAATAGCGCCTCACTTAAAAGATGACATTATTTTTGATTCAAATGAACTTTTATGGTGCAGAAGCCGCATGGTGCCTGTGCCTACAGTGTATGTATTTGTCAGTGTGTCTCTATCTGCATTTCTGTCTCTTGCTGGCCGCCAGCCTGTGTGATGATGTCAGCCTGTCTGTGATGTAAGAGAGACATTGTGATATCATCACATACTGTAGGCAGGATGGCAGGTGTAAAGCTTCTAAAAGAGAGAGGGAGGGAGAGAGGTAGAGGAGAGAGAGGGAGAAAGAGGGAGAGAGAGAGCAAGCAGCTCCTCCCTCCCATGCAAATGACTGGAGGCAGAGGAGTAGAGGGACAGAAGCCTGTGCTGCTTGTAATGGGACAGGATTTGGGGTGCTGTTTCATGCTCTATCTCCCTCCCTCCCACTGTCTCAGGTGCAGAAAGTTTTCAAGGGAGAGAGGAAAGGAAGAGGAAAATGGAAGCTGAGGAGAGCTGGTCCTGTCCCTCTTGTTGGTAAAGAGGGGGCATCCAGAAAGAGGTAAGGAGATAGTTTTATTTTAATTCAAGAAGGAGTGCCTGGTGGCGAAGCTGGTGTGCTCTGTCACACTACAGACCCCTCCCTGTGTGTGTGCGTGCGTGCGTGCGTGCGTCTGCAGGGGGTATCTGTCCCATCCATAGATATCAGGGGTACTGCAGCTGCTGCTGCTGTTCAAACTTTTGCTTTAGGCCCATTCCTTTGATGTTAATAAGCGTTTCTAGTACAATCTTTTTCGCTCTGTTCACCCACATCTTTACATTACCTCGTGTGTGTGTGTGTGTCTGTGTGTGTGTATGTGTATGTGTGTGTACGTGTGTATAGCATGTGTTTGAAACACTATACTGTATCTGCATAGAAAAAAAGCCTTCTTTTAGTAATGTACAGTTCAAATACTGTATGAACATGACCCCATCTCATCTCATCCCCCTGACTCTGGATACAAAACATTCATGTATTCGTTTGCAACTTTTCATACAATTTGCTTGCACCATTTCAGAGAAATTAAATATTTAAAATGGAAATAAATTGGTAACTGCAGTAACAAACAACACTGTACATGCTAATAGTACATCCATGTAAGCAGTACATACATGCTCAGGAGTTGTTTTTTTGGATCGGTATATACTTGTCATTATCCACTTCAACCATTTTAATTCCCCCCTTTTAAATTATTGTACTGGTTGATGTGTATGTATATATATATATATATATATATATATATATATATATATATATAGATATATATCTATATATCTATATATATATATATATATATATATATATATATATATTTCAACCATTATCACCTACAGTACAGTAGCATACAGTGCTCCCACTGCAGCAAGGGATTCTGGGAAATGACATGCAATGTTTACTCGCTCATCCCACAACGTGGCGGTATCAAATATAGCGTTTTCCCAGTTATTATATCCCTGCAGGATGTAGGATAATCCCAGCCAAACCCACATACTTACTACATTCCCGTTATGTCACATGTATTATTTCCTGTGAAGGAAGCGCTATGTATATTCCCATTATGGTCACAAATTGGACGATACTGTATTTCCATTATGTCTCCTATTATTTTCCCATGATATCTCATAGAATACTGTCATCCAAAACCACATCATTATTGAATGATTGAAAATGATGCCTCCGTTTTATGTCAAGATTGTCTTGACACTTAGACCCCCAAGATTTCAATAGCGCCTCACTTAAAAGATGACATTATTTTTGATTCAAATGAACTTTTATGGTGCAGAAGCCGCATGGTGCCTGTGCCTACAGTGTATGTATTTGTCAGTGTGTCTCTATCTGCATTTCTGTCTCTTGCTGGCCGCCAGCCTGTGTGATGATGTCAGCCTGTCTGTGATGTAAGAGAGACATTGTGATATCATCACATACTGTAGGCAGGATGGCAGGTGTAAAGCTTCTAAAAGAGAGAGGGAGGGAGAGAGGTAGAGGAGAGAGAGGGAGAAAGAGGGAGAGAGAGAGCAAGCAGCTCCTCCCTCCCATGCAAATGACTGGAGGCAGAGGAGTAGAGGGACAGAAGCCTGTGCTGCTTGTAATGGGACAGGATTTGGGGTGCTGTTTCATGCTCTATCTCCCTCCCTCCCACTGTCTCAGGTGCAGAAAGTTTTCAAGGGAGAGAGGAAAGGAAGAGGAAAATGGAAGCTGAGGAGAGCTGGTCCTGTCCCTCTTGTTGGTAAAGAGGGGGCATCCAGAAAGAGGTAAGGAGATAGTTTTATTTTAATTCAAGAAGGAGTGCCTGGTGGCGAAGCTGGTGTGCTCTGTCACACTACAGACCCCTCCCTGTGTGTGTGCGTGCGTGCGTGCGTGCGTGCGTCTGCAGGGGGTATCTGTCCCATCCATAGATATCAGGGGTACTGCAGCTGCTGCTGCTGTTCAAACTTTTGCTTTAGGCCCATTCCTTTGATGTTAATAAGCGTTTCTAGTACAATCTTTTTCGCTCTGTTCACCCACATCTTTACATTACCTCGTGTGTGTGTGTGTGTGTGTGTGTGTGTGTGTATGTGTATGTGTGTGTACGTGTGTATAGCATGTGTTTGAAACACTATACTGTATCTGCATAGAAAAAAAGCCTTCTTTTAGTAATGTACAGTTCAAATACTGTATGAACATGACCCCATCTCATCTCATCCCCCTGACTCTGGATACAAAACATTCATGTATTCGTTTGCAACTTTTCATACAATTTGCTTGCACCATTTCAGAGAAATTAAATATTTAAAATGGAAATAAATTGGTAACTGCAGTAACAAACAACACTGTACATGCTAATAGTACATCCATGTAAGCAGTACATACATGCTCAGGAGTTGTTTTTTTGGATCGGTATATACTTGTCATTATCCACTTCAACCATTTTAATTCCCCCCTTTTAAATTATTGTACTGGTTGATGTGTATGTATATATATATATATATATATATATATATATACTGCACCGACACACTTTATTCAAGCAAATACCCGGTATGTACCTGGCAGATACCTGGAATGCGCCGCTCCTCACCTCTGACAAGCCCCGTTGCATTTGCCTTCCCAGCCTGGGTTCATGCCTGGCTGATGGGCGGCTGATCTGTTAAATGATAATGATTAGGATTTAATAGGCTGCAATGCTTCGCGTGTCTACCAGATGGCATAAATTCATGAATTGTAATGCAGTATATATATATGTACTGTGCAGTATTGCAGCCAGCGGGAATAAAATGCTTCAATCCCTGCTGGAAAATAACTCAATGCACTCGGGCAGAAAACAGTCACAAACCTCAATACACCCGGGTATACCCGAATTCGTGGGACTAGCCGAGCTCGAATAAAGTGTGTCGCCAGTGTATATAGATATATATCTATATATCTATATATATATATATATATATATATATATATATATTTCAACCATTATCACCTACAGTACAGTAGCATACAGTGCTCCCACTGCAGCAAGGGATTCTGGGAAATGACATGCAATGTTTACTCGCTCATCCCACAACGTGGCGGTATCAAATATAGCGTTTTCCCAGTTATTATATCCCTGCAGGATGTAGGATAATCCCAGCCAAACCCACATACTTACTACATTCCCGTTATGTCACATGTATTATTTCCTGTGAAGGAAGCGCTATGTATATTCCCATTATGGTCACAAATTGGACGATACTGTATTTCCATTATGTCTCCTATTATTTTCCCATGATATCTCATAGAATACTGTCATCCAAAACCACATCATTATTGAATGATTGAAAATGATGCCTCCGTTTTATGTCAAGATTGTCTTGACACTTAGACCCCCAAGATTTCAATAGCGCCTCACTTAAAAGATGACATTATTTTTGATTCAAATGAACTTTTATGGTGCAGAAGCCGCATGGTGCCTGTGCCTACAGTGTATGTATTTGTCAGTGTGTCTCTATCTGCATTTCTGTCTCTTGCTGGCCGCCAGCCTGTGTGATGATGTCAGCCTGTCTGTGATGTAAGAGAGACATTGTGATATCATCACATACTGTAGGCAGGATGGCAGGTGTAAAGCTTCTAAAAGAGAGAGGGAGGGAGAGAGGTAGAGGAGAGAGAGGGAGAAAGAGGGAGAGAGAGAGCAAGCAGCTCCTCCCTCCCATGCAAATGACTGGAGGCAGAGGAGTAGAGGGACAGAAGCCTGTGCTGCTTGTAATGGGACAGGATTTGGGGTGCTGTTTCATGCTCTATCTCCCTCCCTCCCACTGTCTCAGGTGCAGAAAGTTTTCAAGGGAGAGAGGAAAGGAAGAGGAAAATGGAAGCTGAGGAGAGCTGGTCCTGTCCCTCTTGTTGGTAAAGAGGGGGCATCCAGAAAGAGGTAAGGAGATAGTTTTATTTTAATTCAAGAAGGAGTGCCTGGTGGCGAAGCTGGTGTGCTCTGTCACACTACAGACCCCTCCCTGTGTGTGTGCGTGCGTGCGTGCGTGCGTGCGTGCGTCTGCAGGGGGTATCTGTCCCATCCATAGATATCAGGGGTACTGCAGCTGCTGCTGCTGTTCAAACTTTTGCTTTAGGCCCATTCCTTTGATGTTAATAAGCGTTTCTAGTACAATCTTTTTCGCTCTGTTCACCCACATCTTTACATTACCTCGTGTGTGTGTGTGTGTGTGTGTGTGTGTGTGTGTGTGTGTGTGTGTGTGTGTGTGTATGTGTGTGTACGTGTGTATAGCATGTGTTTGAAACACTATACTGTATCTGCATAGAAAAAAAGCCTTCTTTTAGTAATGTACAGTTCAAATACTGTATGAACATGACCCCATCTCATCTCATCCCCCTGACTCTGGATACAAAACATTCATGTATTCGTTTGCAACTTTTCATACAATTTGCTTGCACCATTTCAGAGAAATTAAATATTTAAAATGGAAATAAATTGGTAACTGCAGTAACAAACAACACTGTACATGCTAATAGTACATCCATGTAAGCAGTACATACATGCTCAGGAGTTGTTTTTTTGGATCGGTATATACTTGTCATTATCCACTTCAACCATTTTAATTCCCCCCTTTTAAATTATTGTACTGGTTGATGTGTATGTATATATATATATATATATATATATATATATATATATAGATATATATCTATATATCTATATATATATATATATATATATATATATATTTCAACCATTATCACCTACAGTACAGTAGCATACAGTGCTCCCACTGCAGCAAGGGATTCTGGGAAATGACATGCAATGTTTACTCGCTCATCCCACAACGTGGCGGTATCAAATATAGCGTTTTCCCAGTTATTATATCCCTGCAGGATGTAGGATAATCCCAGCCAAACCCACATACTTACTACATTCCCGTTATGTCACATGTATTATTTCCTGTGAAGGAAGCGCTATGTATATTCCCATTATGGTCACAAATTGGACGATACTGTATTTCCATTATGTCTCCTATTATTTTCCCATGATATCTCATAGAATACTGTCATCCAAAACCACATCATTATTGAATGATTGAAAATGATGCCTCCGTTTTATGTCAAGATTGTCTTGACACTTAGACCCCCAAGATTTCAATAGCGCCTCACTTAAAAGATGACATTATTTTTGATTCAAATGAACTTTTATGGTGCAGAAGCCGCATGGTGCCTGTGCCTACAGTGTATGTATTTGTCAGTGTGTCTCTATCTGCATTTCTGTCTCTTGCTGGCCGCCAGCCTGTGTGATGATGTCAGCCTGTCTGTGATGTAAGAGAGACATTGTGATATCATCACATACTGTAGGCAGGATGGCAGGTGTAAAGCTTCTAAAAGAGAGAGGGAGGGAGAGAGGTAGAGGAGAGAGAGGGAGAAAGAGGGAGAGAGAGAGCAAGCAGCTCCTCCCTCCCATGCAAATGACTGGAGGCAGAGGAGTAGAGGGACAGAAGCCTGTGCTGCTTGTAATGGGACAGGATTTGGGGTGCTGTTTCATGCTCTATCTCCCTCCCTCCCACTGTCTCAGGTGCAGAAAGTTTTCAAGGGAGAGAGGAAAGGAAGAGGAAAATGGAAGCTGAGGAGAGCTGGTCCTGTCCCTCTTGTTGGTAAAGAGGGGGCATCCAGAAAGAGGTAAGGAGATAGTTTTATTTTAATTCAAGAAGGAGTGCCTGGTGGCGAAGCTGGTGTGCTCTGTCACACTACAGACCCCTCCCTGTGTGTGTGCGTGCGTGCGTGCGTGCGTGCGTCTGCAGGGGGTATCTGTCCCATCCATAGATATCAGGGGTACTGCAGCTGCTGCTGCTGTTCAAACTTTTGCTTTAGGCCCATTCCTTTGATGTTAATAAGCGTTTCTAGTACAATCTTTTTCGCTCTGTTCACCCACATCTTTACATTACCTCGTGTGTGTGTGTGTGTGTGTGTGTGTGTGTGTGTGTGTGTGTATGTGTATGTGTGTGTACGTGTGTATAGCATGTGTTTGAAACACTATACTGTATCTGCATAGAAAAAAAGCCTTCTTTTAGTAATGTACAGTTCAAATACTGTATGAACATGACCCCATCTCATCTCATCCCCCTGACTCTGGATACAAAACATTCATGTATTCGTTTGCAACTTTTCATACAATTTGCTTGCACCATTTCAGAGAAATTAAATATTTAAAATGGAAATAAATTGGTAACTGCAGTAACAAACAACACTGTACATGCTAATAGTACATCCATGTAAGCAGTACATACATGCTCAGGAGTTGTTTTTTTGGATCGGTATATACTTGTCATTATCCACTTCAACCATTTTAATTCCCCCCTTTTAAATTATTGTACTGGTTGATGTGTATGTATATATATATATATATATATATATATATATATATATAGATATATATCTATATATCTATATATATATATATATATATATATATATATATATTTCAACCATTATCACCTACAGTACAGTAGCATACAGTGCTCCCACTGCAGCAAGGGATTCTGGGAAATGACATGCAATGTTTACTCGCTCATCCCACAACGTGGCGGTATCAAATATAGCGTTTTCCCAGTTATTATATCCCTGCAGGATGTAGGATAATCCCAGCCAAACCCACATACTTACTACATTCCCGTTATGTCACATGTATTATTTCCTGTGAAGGAAGCGCTATGTATATTCCCATTATGGTCACAAATTGGACGATACTGTATTTCCATTATGTCTCCTATTATTTTCCCATGATATCTCATAGAATACTGTCATCCAAAACCACATCATTATTGAATGATTGAAAATGATGCCTCCGTTTTATGTCAAGATTGTCTTGACACTTAGACCCCCAAGATTTCAATAGCGCCTCACTTAAAAGATGACATTATTTTTGATTCAAATGAACTTTTATGGTGCAGAAGCCGCATGGTGCCTGTGCCTACAGTGTATGTATTTGTCAGTGTGTCTCTATCTGCATTTCTGTCTCTTGCTGGCCGCCAGCCTGTGTGATGATGTCAGCCTGTCTGTGATGTAAGAGAGACATTGTGATATCATCACATACTGTAGGCAGGATGGCAGGTGTAAAGCTTCTAAAAGAGAGAGGGAGGGAGAGAGGTAGAGGAGAGAGAGGGAGAAAGAGGGAGAGAGAGAGCAAGCAGCTCCTCCCTCCCATGCAAATGACTGGAGGCAGAGGAGTAGAGGGACAGAAGCCTGTGCTGCTTGTAATGGGACAGGATTTGGGGTGCTGTTTCATGCTCTATCTCCCTCCCTCCCACTGTCTCAGGTGCAGAAAGTTTTCAAGGGAGAGAGGAAAGGAAGAGGAAAATGGAAGCTGAGGAGAGCTGGTCCTGTCCCTCTTGTTGGTAAAGAGGGGGCATCCAGAAAGAGGTAAGGAGATAGTTTTATTTTAATTCAAGAAGGAGTGCCTGGTGGCGAAGCTGGTGTGCTCTGTCACACTACAGACCCCTCCCTGTGTGTGTGCGTGCGTGCGTGCGTGCGTGCGTCTGCAGGGGGTATCTGTCCCATCCATAGATATCAGGGGTACTGCAGCTGCTGCTGCTGTTCAAACTTTTGCTTTAGGCCCATTCCTTTGATGTTAATAAGCGTTTCTAGTACAATCTTTTTCGCTCTGTTCACCCACATCTTTACATTACCTCGTGTGTGTGTGTGTGTGTGTGTGTGTGTGTGTGTGTATGTGTATGTGTGTGTACGTGTGTATAGCATGTGTTTGAAACACTATACTGTATCTGCATAGAAAAAAAGCCTTCTTTTAGTAATGTACAGTTCAAATACTGTATGAACATGACCCCATCTCATCTCATCCCCCTGACTCTGGATACAAAACATTCATGTATTCGTTTGCAACTTTTCATACAATTTGCTTGCACCATTTCAGAGAAATTAAATATTTAAAATGGAAATAAATTGGTAACTGCAGTAACAAACAACACTGTACATGCTAATAGTACATCCATGTAAGCAGTACATACATGCTCAGGAGTTGTTTTTTTGGATCGGTATATACTTGTCATTATCCACTTCAACCATTTTAATTCCCCCCTTTTAAATTATTGTACTGGTTGATGTGTATGTATATATATATATATATATATATATATATATAGATATATATCTATATATCTATATATATATATATATATATATATATATATATTTCAACCATTATCACCTACAGTACAGTAGCATACAGTGCTCCCACTGCAGCAAGGGATTCTGGGAAATGACATGCAATGTTTACTCGCTCATCCCACAACGTGGCGGTATCAAATATAGCGTTTTCCCAGTTATTATATCCCTGCAGGATGTAGGATAATCCCAGCCAAACCCACATACTTACTACATTCCCGTTATGTCACATGTATTATTTCCTGTGAAGGAAGCGCTATGTATATTCCCATTATGGTCACAAATTGGACGATACTGTATTTCCATTATGTCTCCTATTATTTTCCCATGATATCTCATAGAATACTGTCATCCAAAACCACATCATTATTGAATGATTGAAAATGATGCCTCCGTTTTATGTCAAGATTGTCTTGACACTTAGACCCCCAAGATTTCAATAGCGCCTCACTTAAAAGATGACATTATTTTTGATTCAAATGAACTTTTATGGTGCAGAAGCCGCATGGTGCCTGTGCCTACAGTGTATGTATTTGTCAGTGTGTCTCTATCTGCATTTCTGTCTCTTGCTGGCCGCCAGCCTGTGTGATGATGTCAGCCTGTCTGTGATGTAAGAGAGACATTGTGATATCATCACATACTGTAGGCAGGATGGCAGGTGTAAAGCTTCTAAAAGAGAGAGGGAGGGAGAGAGGTAGAGGAGAGAGAGGGAGAAAGAGGGAGAGAGAGAGCAAGCAGCTCCTCCCTCCCATGCAAATGACTGGAGGCAGAGGAGTAGAGGGACAGAAGCCTGTGCTGCTTGTAATGGGACAGGATTTGGGGTGCTGTTTCATGCTCTATCTCCCTCCCTCCCACTGTCTCAGGTGCAGAAAGTTTTCAAGGGAGAGAGGAAAGGAAGAGGAAAATGGAAGCTGAGGAGAGCTGGTCCTGTCCCTCTTGTTGGTAAAGAGGGGGCATCCAGAAAGAGGTAAGGAGATAGTTTTATTTTAATTCAAGAAGGAGTGCCTGGTGGCGAAGCTGGTGTGCTCTGTCACACTACAGACCCCTCCCTGTGTGTGTGCGTGCGTGCGTGCGTGCGTGCGTGCGTCTGCAGGGGGTATCTGTCCCATCCATAGATATCAGGGGTACTGCAGCTGCTGCTGCTGTTCAAACTTTTGCTTTAGGCCCATTCCTTTGATGTTAATAAGCGTTTCTAGTACAATCTTTTTCGCTCTGTTCACCCACATCTTTACATTACCTCGTGTGTGTGTGTGTGTGTGTGTGTGTGTGTGTGTATGTGTATGTGTGTGTACGTGTGTATAGCATGTGTTTGAAACACTATACTGTATCTGCATAGAAAAAAAGCCTTCTTTTAGTAATGTACAGTTCAAATACTGTATGAACATGACCCCATCTCATCTCATCCCCCTGACTCTGGATACAAAACATTCATGTATTCGTTTGCAACTTTTCATACAATTTGCTTGCACCATTTCAGAGAAATTAAATATTTAAAATGGAAATAAATTGGTAACTGCAGTAACAAACAACACTGTACATGCTAATAGTACATCCATGTAAGCAGTACATACATGCTCAGGAGTTGTTTTTTTGGATCGGTATATACTTGTCATTATCCACTTCAACCATTTTAATTCCCCCCTTTTAAATTATTGTACTGGTTGATGTGTATGTATATATATATATATATATATATATATATATATATATATAGATATATATCTATATATCTATATATATATATATATATATATATATATATATATATATTTCAACCATTATCACCTACAGTACAGTAGCATACAGTGCTCCCACTGCAGCAAGGGATTCTGGGAAATGACATGCAATGTTTACTCGCTCATCCCACAACGTGGCGGTATCAAATATAGCGTTTTCCCAGTTATTATATCCCTGCAGGATGTAGGATAATCCCAGCCAAACCCACATACTTACTACATTCCCGTTATGTCACATGTATTATTTCCTGTGAAGGAAGCGCTATGTATATTCCCATTATGGTCACAAATTGGACGATACTGTATTTCCATTATGTCTCCTATTATTTTCCCATGATATCTCATAGAATACTGTCATCCAAAACCACATCATTATTGAATGATTGAAAATGATGCCTCCGTTTTATGTCAAGATTGTCTTGACACTTAGACCCCCAAGATTTCAATAGCGCCTCACTTAAAAGATGACATTATTTTTGATTCAAATGAACTTTTATGGTGCAGAAGCCGCATGGTGCCTGTGCCTACAGTGTATGTATTTGTCAGTGTGTCTCTATCTGCATTTCTGTCTCTTGCTGGCCGCCAGCCTGTGTGATGATGTCAGCCTGTCTGTGATGTAAGAGAGACATTGTGATATCATCACATACTGTAGGCAGGATGGCAGGTGTAAAGCTTCTAAAAGAGAGAGGGAGGGAGAGAGGTAGAGGAGAGAGAGGGAGAAAGAGGGAGAGAGAGAGCAAGCAGCTCCTCCCTCCCATGCAAATGACTGGAGGCAGAGGAGTAGAGGGACAGAAGCCTGTGCTGCTTGTAATGGGACAGGATTTGGGGTGCTGTTTCATGCTCTATCTCCCTCCCTCCCACTGTCTCAGGTGCAGAAAGTTTTCAAGGGAGAGAGGAAAGGAAGAGGAAAATGGAAGCTGAGGAGAGCTGGTCCTGTCCCTCTTGTTGGTAAAGAGGGGGCATCCAGAAAGAGGTAAGGAGATAGTTTTATTTTAATTCAAGAAGGAGTGCCTGGTGGCGAAGCTGGTGTGCTCTGTCACACTACAGACCCCTCCCTGTGTGTGTGCGTGCGTGCGTGCGTGCGTGCGTCTGCAGGGGGTATCTGTCCCATCCATAGATATCAGGGGTACTGCAGCTGCTGCTGCTGTTCAAACTTTTGCTTTAGGCCCATTCCTTTGATGTTAATAAGCGTTTCTAGTACAATCTTTTTCGCTCTGTTCACCCACATCTTTACATTACCTCGTGTGTGTGTGTGTGTGTGTGTGTGTGTGTGTGTGTATGTGTATGTGTGTGTACGTGTGTATAGCATGTGTTTGAAACACTATACTGTATCTGCATAGAAAAAAAGCCTTCTTTTAGTAATGTACAGTTCAAATACTGTATGAACATGACCCCATCTCATCTCATCCCCCTGACTCTGGATACAAAACATTCATGTATTCGTTTGCAACTTTTCATACAATTTGCTTGCACCATTTCAGAGAAATTAAATATTTAAAATGGAAATAAATTGGTAACTGCAGTAACAAACAACACTGTACATGCTAATAGTACATCCATGTAAGCAGTACATACATGCTCAGGAGTTGTTTTTTTGGATCGGTATATACTTGTCATTATCCACTTCAACCATTTTAATTCCCCCCTTTTAAATTATTGTACTGGTTGATGTGTATGTATATATATATATATATATATATATATATATATATATATATATAGATATATATCTATATATCTATATATATATATATATATATATATTTCAACCATTATCACCTACAGTACAGTAGCATACAGTGCTCCCACTGCAGCAAGGGATTCTGGGAAATGACTGACATGCAATGTTTACTCGCTCATCCCACAACGTGGCGGTATCAAATATAGCGTTTTCCCAGTTATTATATCCCTGCAGGATGTAGGATAATCCCAGCCAAACCCACATACTTACTACATTCCCGTTATGTCACATGTATTATTTCCTGTGAAGGAAGCGCTATGTATATTCCCATTATGGTCACAAATTGGACGATACTGTATTTCCATTATGTCTCCTATTATTTTCCCATGATATCTCATAGAATACTGTCATCCAAAACCACATCATTATTGAATGATTGAAAATGATGCCTCCGTTTTATGTCAAGATTGTCTTGACACTTAGACCCCCAAGATTTCAATAGCGCCTCACTTAAAAGATGACATTATTTTTGATTCAAATGAACTTTTATGGTGCAGAAGCCACATGGTGCCTGTGCCTACAGTGTATGTATTTGTCAGTGTGTCTCTATCTGCATTTCTGTCTCTTGCTGGCCGCCAGCCTGTGTGATGATGTCAGCCTGTCTGTGATGTAAGAGAGACATTGTGATATCATCACATACTGTAGGCAGGATGGCAGGTGTAAAGCTTCTAAAAGAGAGAGGGAGGGAGAGAGGTAGAGGAGAGAGAGGGAGAAAGAGGGAGAGAGAGAGCAAGCAGCTCCTCCCTCCCATGCAAATGACTGGAGGCAGAGGAGTAGAGGGACAGAAGCCTGTGCTGCTTGTAATGGGACAGGATTTGGGGTGCTGTTTCATGCTCTATCTCCCTCCCTCCCACTGTCTCAGGTGCAGAAAGTTTTCAAGGGAGAGAGGAAAGGAAGAGGAAAATGGAAGCTGAGGAGAGCTGGTCCTGTCCCTCTTGTTGGTAAAGAGGGGGCATCCAGAAAGAGGTAAGGAGATAGTTTTATTTTAATTCAAGAAGGAGTGCCTGGTGGCGAAGCTGGTGTGCTCTGTCACACTACAGACCCCTCCCTGTGTGTGTGCGTGCGTGCGTGCGTGCGTGCGTCTGCAGGGGGTATCTGTCCCATCCATAGATATCAGGGGTACTGCAGCTGCTGCTGCTGTTCAAACTTTTGCTTTAGGCCCATTCCTTTGATGTTAATAAGCGTTTCTAGTACAATCTTTTTCGCTCTGTTCACCCACATCTTTACATTACCTCGTGTGTGTGTGTGTGTGTGTGTGTGTGTGTGTGTATGTGTATGTGTGTGTACGTGTGTATAGCATGTGTTTGAAACACTATACTGTATCTGCATAGAAAAAAAGCCTTCTTTTAGTAATGTACAGTTCAAATACTGTATGAACATGACCCCATCTCATCTCATCCCCCTGACTCTGGATACAAAACATTCATGTATTCGTTTGCAACTTTTCATACAATTTGCTTGCACCATTTCAGAGAAATTAAATATTTAAAATGGAAATAAATTGGTAACTGCAGTAACAAACAACACTGTACATGCTAATAGTACATCCATGTAAGCAGTACATACATGCTCAGGAGTTGTTTTTTTGGATCGGTATATACTTGTCATTATCCACTTCAACCATTTTAATTCCCCCCTTTTAAATTATTGTACTGGTTGATGTGTATGTATATATATATATATATATATATATATATATATATATAGATATATATCTATATATCTATATATATATATATATATATATATATATATATTTCAACCATTATCACCTACAGTACAGTAGCATACAGTGCTCCCACTGCAGCAAGGGATTCTGGGAAATGACATGCAATGTTTACTCGCTCATCCCACAACGTGGCGGTATCAAATATAGCGTTTTCCCAGTTATTATATCCCTGCAGGATGTAGGATAATCCCAGCCAAACCCACATACTTACTACATTCCCGTTATGTCACATGTATTATTTCCTGTGAAGGAAGCGCTATGTATATTCCCATTATGGTCACAAATTGGACGATACTGTATTTCCATTATGTCTCCTATTATTTTCCCATGATATCTCATAGAATACTGTCATCCAAAACCACATCATTATTGAATGATTGAAAATGATGCCTCCGTTTTATGTCAAGATTGTCTTGACACTTAGACCCCCAAGATTTCAATAGCGCCTCACTTAAAAGATGACATTATTTTTGATTCAAATGAACTTTTATGGTGCAGAAGCCGCATGGTGCCTGTGCCTACAGTGTATGTATTTGTCAGTGTGTCTCTATCTGCATTTCTGTCTCTTGCTGGCCGCCAGCCTGTGTGATGATGTCAGCCTGTCTGTGATGTAAGAGAGACATTGTGATATCATCACATACTGTAGGCAGGATGGCAGGTGTAAAGCTTCTAAAAGAGAGAGGGAGGGAGAGAGGTAGAGGAGAGAGAGGGAGAAAGAGGGAGAGAGAGAGCAAGCAGCTCCTCCCTCCCATGCAAATGACTGGAGGCAGAGGAGTAGAGGGACAGAAGCCTGTGCTGCTTGTAATGGGACAGGATTTGGGGTGCTGTTTCATGCTCTATCTCCCTCCCTCCCACTGTCTCAGGTGCAGAAAGTTTTCAAGGGAGAGAGGAAAGGAAGAGGAAAATGGAAGCTGAGGAGAGCTGGTCCTGTCCCTCTTGTTGGTAAAGAGGGGGCATCCAGAAAGAGGTAAGGAGATAGTTTTATTTTAATTCAAGAAGGAGTGCCTGGTGGCGAAGCTGGTGTGCTCTGTCACACTACAGACCCCTCCCTGTGTGTGTGCGTGCGTGCGTGCGTGCGTGCGTCTGCAGGGGGTATCTGTCCCATCCATAGATATCAGGGGTACTGCAGCTGCTGCTGCTGTTCAAACTTTTGCTTTAGGCCCATTCCTTTGATGTTAATAAGCGTTTCTAGTACAATCTTTTTCGCTCTGTTCACCCACATCTTTACATTACCTCGTGTGTGTGTGTGTGTGTGTGTGTGTGTGTATGTGTATGTGTGTGTACGTGTGTATAGCATGTGTTTGAAACACTATACTGTATCTGCATAGAAAAAAAGCCTTCTTTTAGTAATGTACAGTTCAAATACTGTATGAACATGACCCCATCTCATCTCATCCCCCTGACTCTGGATACAAAACATTCATGTATTCGTTTGCAACTTTTCATACAATTTGCTTGCACCATTTCAGAGAAATTAAATATTTAAAATGGAAATAAATTGGTAACTGCAGTAACAAACAACACTGTACATGCTAATAGTACATCCATGTAAGCAGTACATACATGCTCAGGAGTTGTTTTTTTGGATCGGTATATACTTGTCATTATCCACTTCAACCATTTTAATTCCCCCCTTTTAAATTATTGTACTGGTTGATGTGTATGTATATATATATATATATATATATATATATATATATATAGATATATATCTATATATCTATATATATATATATATATATATATATATATTTCAACCATTATCACCTACAGTACAGTAGCATACAGTGCTCCCACTGCAGCAAGGGATTCTGGGAAATGACATGCAATGTTTACTCGCTCATCCCACAACGTGGCGGTATCAAATATAGCGTTTTCCCAGTTATTATATCCCTGCAGGATGTAGGATAATCCCAGCCAAACCCACATACTTACTACATTCCCGTTATGTCACATGTATTATTTCCTGTGAAGGAAGCGCTATGTATATTCCCATTATGGTCACAAATTGGACGATACTGTATTTCCATTATGTCTCCTATTATTTTCCCATGATATCTCATAGAATACTGTCATCCAAAACCACATCATTATTGAATGATTGAAAATGATGCCTCCGTTTTATGTCAAGATTGTCTTGACACTTAGACCCCCAAGATTTCAATAGCGCCTCACTTAAAAGATGACATTATTTTTGATTCAAATGAACTTTTATGGTGCAGAAGCCGCATGGTGCCTGTGCCTACAGTGTATGTATTTGTCAGTGTGTCTCTATCTGCATTTCTGTCTCTTGCTGGCCGCCAGCCTGTGTGATGATGTCAGCCTGTCTGTGATGTAAGAGAGACATTGTGATATCATCACATACTGTAGGCAGGATGGCAGGTGTAAAGCTTCTAAAAGAGAGAGGGAGGGAGAGAGGTAGAGGAGAGAGAGGGAGAAAGAGGGAGAGAGAGAGCAAGCAGCTCCTCCCTCCCATGCAAATGACTGGAGGCAGAGGAGTAGAGGGACAGAAGCCTGTGCTGCTTGTAATGGGACAGGATTTGGGGTGCTGTTTCATGCTCTATCTCCCTCCCTCCCACTGTTTCAGGTGCAGAAAGTTTTCAAGGGAGAGAGGAAAGGAAGAGGAAAATGGAAGCTGAGGAGAGCTGGTCCTGTCCCTCTTGTTGGTAAAGAGGGGGCATCCAGAAAGAGAAAAGGAGATAGTTTTATTTTAATTCAAGAAGGAGTGCCTGGTGGCGAAGCTGGTGTGCTCTGTCACACTACAGACCCCTCCCTGTGTGTGTGCGTGCGTGCGTGCGTGCGTGCGTGCGTCTGCATGGGGTATCTGTCCCATCCATAGATATCAGGGGTACTGCAGCTGCTGCTGCTGTTCAAACTTTTGCTTTAGGCCCATTCCTTTGATGTTAATAAGCGTTTCTAGTACAATCTTTTTCGCTCTGTTCACCCACATCTTTACATTACCTCGTGTGTGTGTGTGTGTGTGTGTGTGTGTGTGTATGTGTATGTGTGTGTACGTGTGTATAGCATGTGTTTGAAACACTATACTGTATCTGCATAGAAAAAAAGCCTTCTTTTAGTAATGTACAGTTCAAATACTGTATGAACATGACCCCATCTCATCTCATCCCCCTGACTCTGGATACAAAACATTCATGTATTCGTTTGCAACTTTTCATACAATTTGCTTGCACCATTTCAGAGAAATTAAATATTTAAAATGGAAATAAATTGGTAACTGCAGTAACAAACAACACTGTACATGCTAATAGTACATCCATGTAAGCAGTACATACATGCTCAGGAGTTGTTTTTTTGGATCGGTATATACTTGTCATTATCCACTTCAACCATTTTAATTCCCCCCTTTTAAATTATTGTACTGGTTGATGTGTATGTATATATATATATATATATATATATATATATATATATATATATAGATATATATCTATATATCTATATATATATATATATATATATATTTCAACCATTATCACCTACAGTACAGTAGCATACAGTGCTCCCACTGCAGCAAGGGATTCTGGGAAATGACATGCAATGTTTACTCGCTCATCCCACAACGTGGCGGTATCAAATATAGCGTTTTCCCAGTTATTATATCCCTGCAGGATGTAGGATAATCCCAGCCAAACCCACATACTTACTACATTCCCGTTATGTCACATGTATTATTTCCTGTGAAGGAAGCGCTATGTATATTCCCATTATGGTCACAAATTGGACGATACTGTATTTCCATTATGTCTCCTATTATTTTCCCATGATATCTCATAGAATACTGTCATCCAAAACCACATCATTATTGAATGATTGAAAATGATGCCTCCGTTTTATGTCAAGATTGTCTTGACACTTAGACCCCCAAGATTTCAATAGCGCCTCACTTAAAAGATGACATTATTTTTGATTCAAATGAACTTTTATGGTGCAGAAGCCGCATGGTGCCTGTGCCTACAGTGTATGTATTTGTCAGTGTGTCTCTATCTGCATTTCTGTCTCTTGCTGGCCGCCAGCCTGTGTGATGATGTCAGCCTGTCTGTGATGTAAGAGAGACATTGTGATATCATCACATACTGTAGGCAGGATGGCAGGTGTAAAGCTTCTAAAAGAGAGAGGGAGGGAGAGAGGTAGAGGAGAGAGAGGGAGAAAGAGGGAGAGAGAGAGCAAGCAGCTCCTCCCTCCCATGCAAATGACTGGAGGCAGAGGAGTAGAGGGACAGAAGCCTGTGCTGCTTGTAATGGGACAGGATTTGGGGTGCTGTTTCATGCTCTATCTCCCTCCCTCCCACTGTCTCAGGTGCAGAAAGTTTTCAAGGGAGAGAGGAAAGGAAGAGGAAAATGGAAGCTGAGGAGAGCTGGTCCTGTCCCTCTTGTTGGTAAAGAGGGGGCATCCAGAAAGAGGTAAGGAGATAGTTTTATTTTAATTCAAGAAGGAGTGCCTGGTGGCGAAGCTGGTGTGCTCTGTCACACTACAGACCCCTCCCTGTGTGTGTGCGTGCGTGCGTGCGTGCGTCTGCAGGGGGTATCTGTCCCATCCATAGATATCAGGGGTACTGCAGCTGCTGCTGCTGTTCAAACTTTTGCTTTAGGCCCATTCCTTTGATGTTAATAAGCGTTTCTAGTACAATCTTTTTCGCTCTGTTCACCCACATCTTTACATTACCTCGTGTGTGTGTGTGTGTGTGTGTGTGTATGTGTATGTGTGTGTACGTGTGTATAGCATGTGTTTGAAACACTATACTGTATCTGCATAGAAAAAAAGCCTTCTTTTAGTAATGTACAGTTCAAATACTGTATGAACATGACCCCATCTCATCTCATCCCCCTGACTCTGGATACAAAACATTCATGTATTCGTTTGCAACTTTTCATACAATTTGCTTGCACCATTTCAGAGAAATTAAATATTTAAAATGGAAATAAATTGGTAACTGCAGTAACAAACAACACTGTACATGCTAATAGTACATCCATGTAAGCAGTACATACATGCTCAGGAGTTGTTTTTTTGGATCGGTATATACTTGTCATTATCCACTTCAACCATTTTAATTCCCCCCTTTTAAATTATTGTACTGGTTGATGTGTATGTATATATATATATATATATATATATATATATATATAGATATATATCTATATATCTATATATATATATATATATATATATATATTTCAACCATTATCACCTACAGTACAGTAGCATACAGTGCTCCCACTGCAGCAAGGGATTCTGGGAAATGACATGCAATGTTTACTCGCTCATCCCACAACGTGGCGGTATCAAATATAGCGTTTTCCCAGTTATTATATCCCTGCAGGATGTAGGATAATCCCAGCCAAACCCACATACTTACTACATTCCCGTTATGTCACATGTATTATTTCCTGTGAAGGAAGCGCTATGTATATTCCCATTATGGTCACAAATTGGACGATACTGTATTTCCATTATGTCTCCTATTATTTTCCCATGATATCTCATAGAATACTGTCATCCAAAACCACATCATTATTGAATGATTGAAAATGATGCCTCCGTTTTATGTCAAGATTGTCTTGACACTTAGACCCCCAAGATTTCAATAGCGCCTCACTTAAAAGATGACATTATTTTTGATTCAAATGAACTTTTATGGTGCAGAAGCCGCATGGTGCGTGTGCCTACAGTGTATGTATTTGTCAGTGTGTCTCTATCTGCATTTCTGTCTCTTGCTGGCCGCCAGCCTGTGTGATGATGTCAGCCTGTCTGTGATGTAAGAGAGACATTGTGATATCATCACATACTGTAGGCAGGATGGCAGGTGTAAAGCTTCTAAAAGAGAGAGGGAGGGAGAGAGGTAGAGGAGAGAGAGGGAGAAAGAGGGAGAGAGAGAGCAAGCAGCTC
The DNA here is from genome assembly GCF_040206685.1 of Ascaphus truei. NCBI lineage: Eukaryota > Metazoa > Chordata > Amphibia > Anura > Ascaphidae > Ascaphus > Ascaphus truei. Next base: position 335,490 of record NW_027454834.1, read on the forward strand.
CTCCCTCCCATGCAAATGACTGGAGGCAGAGGAGTAGAGGGACAGAAGCCTGTGCTGCTTGTAATGGGACAGGATTTGGGGTGCTGTTTCATGCTCTATCTCCCTCCCTCCCACTGTCTCAGGTGCAGAAAGTTTTCAAGGGAGAGAGGAAAGGAAGAGGAAAATGGAAGCTGAGGAGAGCTGGTCCTGTCCCTCTTGTTGGTAAAGAGGGGGCATCCAGAAAGAGATAAGGAGATAGTTTTATTTTAATTCAAGAAGGAGTGCCTGGTGGCGAAGCTGGTGTGCTCTGTCACACTACAGACCCCTCCCTGTGTGTGTGCGTGCGTGCGTGCGTGCGTGCGTGCGTCTGCATGGGGTATCTGTCCCATCCATAGATATCAGGGGTACTGCAGCTGCTGCTGCTGTTCAAACTTTTGCTTTAGGCCCATTCCTTTGATGTTAATAAGCGTTTCTAGTACAATCTTTTTCGCTCTGTTCACCCACATCTTTACATTACCTCGTGTGTGTGTGTGTGTGTGTGTGTGTGTGTGTGTATGTGTATGTGTGTGTACGTGTGTATAGCATGTGTTTGAAACACTATACTGTATCTGCATAGAAAAAAAGCCTTCTTTTAGTAATGTACAGTTCAAATACTGTATGAACATGACCCCATCTCATCTCATCCCCCTGACTCTGGATACAAAACATTCATGTATTCGTTTGCAACTTTTCATACAATTTGCTTGCACCATTTCAGAGAAATTAAATATTTAAAATGGAAATAAATTGGTAACTGCAGTAACAAACAACACTGTACATGCTAATAGTACATCCATGTAAGCAGTACATACATGCTCAGGAGTTGTTTTTTTGGATCGGTATATACTTGTCATTATCCACTTCAACCATTTTAATTCCCCCCTTTTAAATTATTGTACTGGTTGATGTGTATGTATATATATATATATATATATATATATATATATATATAGATATATATCTATATATCTATATATATATATATATATATATATATATATTTCAACCATTATCACCTACAGTACAGTAGCATACAGTGCTCCCACTGCAGCAAGGGATTCTGGGAAATGACATGCAATGTTTACTCGCTCATCCCACAACGTGGCGGTATCAAATATAGCGTTTTCCCAGTTATTATATCCCTGCAGGATGTAGGATAATCCCAGCCAAACCCACATACTTACTACATTCCCGTTATGTCACATGTATTATTTCCTGTGAAGGAAGCGCTATGTATATTCCCATTATGGTCACAAATTGGACGATACTGTATTTCCATTATGTCTCCTATTATTTTCCCATGATATCTCATAGAATACTGTCATCCAAAACCACATCATTATTGAATGATTGAAAATGATGCCTCCGTTTTATGTCAAGATTGTCTTGACACTTAGACCCCCAAGATTTCAATAGCGCCTCACTTAAAAGATGACATTATTTTTGATTCAAATGAACTTTTATGGTGCAGAAGCCGCATGGTGCCTGTGCCTACAGTGTATGTATTTGTCAGTGTGTCTCTATCTGCATTTCTGTCTCTTGCTGGCCGCCAGCCTGTGTGATGATGTCAGCCTGTCTGTGATGTAAGAGAGACATTGTGATATCATCACATACTGTAGGCAGGATGGCAGGTGTAAAGCTTCTAAAAGAGAGAGGGAGGGAGAGAGGTAGAGGAGAGAGAGGGAGAAAGAGGGAGAGAGAGAGCAAGCAGCTCCTCCCTCCCATGCAAATGACTGGAGGCAGAGGAGTAGAGGGACAGAAGCCTGTGCTGCTTGTAATGGGACAGGATTTGGGGTGCTGTTTCATGCTCTATCTCCCTCCCTCCCACTGTCTCAGGTGCAGAAAGTTTTCAAGGGAGAGAGGAAAGGAAGAGGAAAATGGAAGCTGAGGAGAGCTGGTCCTGTCCCTCTTGTTGGTAAAGAGGGGGCATCCAGAAAGAGGTAAGGAGATAGTTTTATTTTAATTCAAGAAGGAGTGCCTGGTGGCGAAGCTGGTGTGCTCTGTCACACTACAGACCCCTCCCTGTGTGTGTGCGTGCGTGCGTGCGTGCGTCTGCAGGGGGTATCTGTCCCATCCATAGATATCAGGGGTACTGCAGCTGCTGCTGCTGTTCAAACTTTTGCTTTAGGCCCATTCCTTTGATGTTAATAAGCGTTTCTAGTACAATCTTTTTCGCTCTGTTCACCCACATCTTTACATTACCTCGTGTGTGTGTGTGTGTGTGTGTATGTGTATGTGTGTGTACGTGTGTATAGCATGTGTTTGAAACACTATACTGTATCTGCATAGAAAAAAAGCCTTCTTTTAGTAATGTACAGTTCAAATACTGTATGAACATGACCCCATCTCATCTCATCCCCCTGACTCTGGATACAAAACATTCATGTATTCGTTTGCAACTTTTCATACAATTTGCTTGCACCATTTCAGAGAAATTAAATATTTAAAATGGAAATAAATTGGTAACTGCAGTAACAAACAACACTGTACATGCTAATAGTACATCCATGTAAGCAGTACATACATGCTCAGGAGTTGTTTTTTTGGATCGGTATATACTTGTCATTATCCACTTCAACCATTTTAATTTCCCCCTTTTAAATTATTGTACTGGTTGATGTGTATGTATATATATATATATATATATATATATATATATATATATATAGATATATATCTATATATCTATATATATATATATATATATATATTTCAACCATTATCACCTACAGTACAGTAGCATACAGTGCTCCCACTGCAGCAAGGGATTCTGGGAAATGACATGCAATGTTTACTCGCTCATCCCACAACGTGGCGGTATCAAATATAGCGTTTTCCCAGTTATTATATCCCTGCAGGATGTAGGATAATCCCAGCCAAACCCACATACTTACTACATTCCCGTTATGTCACATGTATTATTTCCTGTGAAGGAAGCGCTATGTATATTCCCATTATGGTCACAAATTGGACGATACTGTATTTCCATTATGTCTCCTATTATTTTCCCATGATATCTCATAGAATACTGTCATCCAAAACCACATCATTATTGAATGATTGAAAATGATGCCTCCGTTTTATGTCAAGATTGTCTTGACACTTAGACCCCCAAGATTTCAATAGCGCCTCACTTAAAAGATGACATTATTTTTGATTCAAATGAACTTTTATGGTGCAGAAGCTGCATGGTGCCTGTGCCTACAGTGTATGTATTTGTCAGTGTGTCTCTATCTGCATTTCTGTCTCTTGCTGGCCGCCAGCCTGTGTGATGATGTCAGCCTGTCTGTGATGTAAGAGAGACATTGTGATATCATCACATACTGTAGGCAGGATGGCAGGTGTAAAGCTTCTAAAAGAGAGAGGGAGGGAGAGAGGTAGAGGAGAGAGAGGGAGAAAGAGGGAGAGAGAGAGCAAGCAGCTCCTCCCTCCCATGCAAATGACTGGAGGCAGAGGAGTAGAGGGACAGAAGCCTGTGCTGCTTGTAATGGGACAGGATTTGGGGTGCTGTTTCATGCTCTATCTCCCTCCCTCCCACTGTCTCAGGTGCAGAAAGTTTTCAAGGGAGAGAGGAAAGGAAGAGGAAAATGGAAGCTGAGGAGAGCTGGTCCTGTCCCCCTTGTTGGTAAAGAGGGGGCATCCAGAAAGAGGTAAGGAGATAGTTTTATTTTAATTCAAGAAGGAGTGCCTGGTGGCGAAGCTGGTGTGCTCTGTCACACTACAGACCCCTCCCTGTGTGTGTGCGTGCGTGCGTGCGTGCGTGCGTCTGCAGGGGGTATCTGTCCCATCCATAGATATCAGGGGTACTGCAGCTGCTGCTGCTGTTCAAACTTTTGCTTTAGGCCCATTCCTTTGATGTTAATAAGCGTTTCTAGTACAATCTTTTTCGCTCTGTTCACCCACATCTTTACATTACCTCGTGTGTGTGTGTGTGTGTGTTTGTGTGTGTATGTGTGTGTACGTGTGTATAGCATGTGTTTGAAACACTATACTGTATCTGCATAGAAAAAAAGCCTTCTTTTAGTAATGTACAGTTCAAATACTGTATGAACATGACCCCATCTCATCTCATCCCCCTGACTCTGGATACAAAACATTCATGTATTCGTTTGCAACTTTTCATACAATTTGCTTGCACCATTTCAGAGAAATTAAATATTTAAAATGGAAATAAATTGGTAACTGCAGTAACAAACAACACTGTACATGCTAATAGTACATCCATGTAAGCAGTACATACATGCTCAGGAGTTGTTTTTTTGGATCGGTATATACTTGTCATTATCCACTTCAACCATTTTAATTCCCCCCTTTTAAATTATTGGACTGGTTGATGTGTATGTATATATATATATATATATATATATATATATATATATATATATATATATAGATATATATCTATATATCTATATCTATATATATATATATATATTTCAACCATTATCACCTACAGTACAGTAGCATACAGTGCTCCCACTGCAGCAAGGGATTCTGGGAAATGACATGCAATGTTTACTCGCTCATCCCACAACGTGGCGGTATCAAATATAGCGTTTTCCCAGTTATTATATCCCTGCAGGATGTAGGATAATCCCAGCCAAACCCACATACTTACTACATTCCCGTTATGTCACATGTATTATTTCCTGTGAAGCAAGCGCTATGTATATTCCCATTATGGTCACAAATTGGACGATACTGTATTTCCATTATGTCTCCTATTATTTTCCCATGATATCTCATAGAATACTGTCATCCAAAACCACATCATTATTGAATGATTGAAAATGATGCCTCCGTTTTATGTCAAGATTGTCTTGACACTTAGACCCCCAAGATTTCAATAGCGCCTCACTTAAAAGATGACATTATTTTTGATTCAAATGAACTTTTATGGTGCAGAAGCCGCATGGTGCCTGTGCCTACAGTGTATGTATTTGTCAGTGTGTCTCTATCTGCATTTCTGTCTCTTGCTGGCCGCCAGCCTGTGTGATGATGTCAGCCTGTCTGTGATGTAAGAGAGACATTGTGATATCATCACATACTGTAGGCAGGATGGCAGGTGTAAAGCTTCTAAAAGAGAGAGGGAGGGAGAGAGGTAGAGGAGAGAGAGGGAGAAAGAGGGAGAGAGAGAGCAAGCAGCTCCTCCCTCCCATGCAAATGACTGGAGGCAGAGGAGTAGAGGGACAGAAGCCTGTGCTGCTTGTAATGGGACAGGATTTGGGGTGCTGTTTCATGCTCTATCTCCCTCCCTCCCACTGTCTCAGGTGCAGAAAGTTTTCAAGGGAGAGAGGAAAGGAAGAGGAAAATGGAAGCTGAGGAGAGCTGGTCCTGTCCCTCTTGTTGGTAAAGAGGGGGCATCCAGAAAGAGGTAAGGAGATAGTTTTATTTTAATTCAAGAAGGAGTGCCTGGTGGCGAAGCTGGTGTGCTCTGTCACACTACAGACCCCTCCCTGTGTGTGTGCGTGCGTGCGTGCGTGCGTCTGCAGGGGGTATCTGTCCCATCCATAGATATCAGGGGTACTGCAGCTGCTGCTGCTGTTCAAACTTTTGCTTTAGGCCCATTCCTTTGATGTTAATAAGCGTTTCTAGTACAATCTTTTTCGCTCTGTTCACCCACATCTTTACATTACCTCGTGTGTGTGTGTGTGTGTGTGTATGTGTATGTGTGTGTACGTGTGTATAGCATGTGTTTGAAACACTATACTGTATCTGCATAGAAAAAAAGCCTTCTTTTAGTAATGTACAGTTCAAATACTGTATGAACATGACCCCATCTCATCTCATCCCCCTGACTCTGGATACAAAACATTCATGTATTCGTTTGCAACTTTTCATACAATTTGCTTGCACCATTTCAGAGAAATTAAATATTTAAAATGGAAATAAATTGGTAACTGCAGTAACAAACAACACTGTACATGCTAATAGTACATCCATGTAAGCAGTACATACATGCTCAGGAGTTGTTTTTTTGGATCGGTATATACTTGTCATTATCCACTTCAACCATTTTAATTTCCCCCTTTTAAATTATTGTACTGGTTGATGTGTATGTATATATATATATATATATATATATATAGATATATATCTATATATCTATATATATATATATATATATATATTTCAACCATTATCACCTACAGTACAGTAGCATACAGTGCTCCCACTGCAGCAAGGGATTCTGGGAAATGACATGCAATGTTTACTCGCTCATCCCACAACGTGGCGGTATCAAATATAGCGTTTTCCCAGTTATTATATCCCTGCAGGATGTAGGATAATCCCAGCCAAACCCACATACTTACTACATTCCCGTTATGTCACATGTATTATTTCCTGTGAAGGAAGCGCTATGTATATTCCCATTATGGTCACAAATTGGACGATACTGTATTTCCATTATGTCTCCTATTATTTTCCCATGATATCTCATAGAATACTGTCATCCAAAACCACATCATTATTGAATGATTGAAAATGATGCCTCCGTTTTATGTCAAGATTGTCTTGACACTTAGACCCCCAAGATTTCAATAGCGCCTCACTTAAAAGATGACATTATTTTTGATTCAAATGAACTTTTATGGTGCAGAAGCTGCATGGTGCCTGTGCCTACAGTGTATGTATTTGTCAGTGTGTCTCTATCTGCATTTCTGTCTCTTGCTGGCCGCCAGCCTGTGTGATGATGTCAGCCTGTCTGTGATGTAAGAGAGACATTGTGATATCATCACATACTGTAGGCAGGATGGCAGGTGTAAAGCTTCTAAAAGAGAGAGGGAGGGAGAGAGGTAGAGGAGAGAGAGGGAGAAAGAGGGAGAGAGAGAGCAAGCAGCTCCTCCCTCCCATGCAAATGACTGGAGGCAGAGGAGTAGAGGGACAGAAGCCTGTGCTGCTTGTAATGGGACAGGATTTGGGGTGCTGTTTCATGCTCTATCTCCCTCCCTCCCACTGTCTCAGGTGCAGAAAGTTTTCAAGGGAGAGAGGAAAGGAAGAGGAAAATGGAAGCTGAGGAGAGCTGGTCCTGTCCCCCTTGTTGGTAAAGAGGGGGCATCCAGAAAGAGGTAAGGAGATAGTTTTATTTTAATTCAAGAAGGAGTGCCTGGTGGCGAAGCTGGTGTGCTCTGTCACACTACAGACCCCTCCCTGTGTGTGTGCGTGCGTGCGTGCGTGCGTGCGTCTGCAGGGGGTATCTGTCCCATCCATAGATATCAGGGGTACTGCAGCTGCTGCTGCTGTTCAAACTTTTGCTTTAGGCCCATTCCTTTGATGTTAATAAGCGTTTCTAGTACAATCTTTTTCGCTCTGTTCACCCACATCTTTACATTACCTCGTGTGTGTGTGTGTGTGTGTGTATGTGTATGTGTGTGTACGTGTGTATAGCATGTGTTTGAAACACTATACTGTATCTGCATAGAAAAAAAGCCTTCTTTTAGTAATGTACAGTTCAAATACTGTATGAACATGACCCCATCTCATCTCATCCCCCTGACTCTGGATACAAAACATTCATGTATTCGTTTGCAACTTTTCATACAATTTGCTTGCACCATTTCAGAGAAATTAAATATTTAAAATGGAAATAAATTGGTAACTGCAGTAACAAACAACACTGTACATGCTAATAGTACATCCATGTAAGCAGTACATACATGCTCAGGAGTTGTTTTTTTGGATCGGTATATACTTGTCATTATCCACTTCAACCATTTTAATTCCCCCCTTTTAAATTATTGGACTGGTTGATGTGTATGTATATATATATATATATATATATATATATATATATATATATATATATATATATATATATATATATATATATATATATATATCTATATATCTATATCTATATATATATATATATATTTCAACCATTATCACCTACAGTACAGTAGCATACAGTGCTCCCACTGCAGCAAGGGATTCTGGGAAATGACATGCAATGTTTACTCGCTCATCCCACAACGTGGCGGTATCAAATATAGCGTTTTCCCAGTTATTATATCCCTGCAGGATGTAGGATAATCCCAGCCAAACCCACATACTTACTACATTCCCGTTATGTCACATGTATTATTTCCTGTGAAGCAAGCGCTATGTATATTCCCATTATGGTCACAAATTGGACGATACTGTATTTCCATTATGTCTCCTATTATTTTCCCATGATATCTCATAGAATACTGTCATCCAAAACCACATCATTATTGAATGATTGAAAATGATGCCTCCGTTTTATGTCAAGATTGTCTTGACACTTAGACCCCCAAGATTTCAATAGCGCCTCACTTAAAAGATGACATTATTTTTGATTCAAATGAACTTTTATGGTGCAGAAGCCGCATGGTGCCTGTGCCTACAGTGTATGTATTTGTCAGTGTGTCTCTATCTGCATTTCTGTCTCTTGCTGGCCGCCAGCCTGTGTGATGATGTCAGCCTGTCTGTGATGTAAGAGAGACATTGTGATATCATCACATACTGTAGGCAGGATGGCAGGTGTAAAGCTTCTAAAAGAGAGAGGGAGGGAGAGAGGTAGAGGAGAGAGAGGGAGAAAGAGGGAGAGAGAGAGCAAGCAGCTCCTCCCTCCCATGCAAATGACTGGAGGCAGAGGAGTAGAGGGACAGAAGCCTGTGCTGCTTGTAATGGGACAGGATTTGGGGTGCTGTTTCATGCTCTATCTCCCTCCCTCCCACTGTCTCAGGTGCAGAAAGTTTTCAAGGGAGAGAGGAAAGGAAGAGGAAAATGGAAGCTGAGGAGAGCTGGTCCTGTCCCTCTTGTTGGTAAAGAGGGGGCATCCAGAAAGAGGTAAGGAGATAGTTTTATTTTAATTCAAGAAGGAGTGCCTGGTGGCGAAGCTGGTGTGCTCTGTCACACTACAGACCCCTCCCTGTGTGTGTGCGTGCGTGCGTGCGTGCGTGCGTCTGCAGGGGGTATCTGTCCCATCCATAGATATCAGGGGTACTGCAGCTGCTGCTGCTGTTCAAACTTTTGCTTTAGGCCCATTCCTTTGATGTTAATAAGCGTTTCTAGTACAATCTTTTTCGCTCTGTTCACCCACATCTTTACATTACCTCGTGTGTGTGTGTGTGTGTGTGTGTGTGTGTGTGTATGTGTGTGTGTGTGTACGTGTGTATAGCATGTGTTTGAAACACTATACTGTATCTGCATAGAAAAAAAGCCTTCTTTTAGTAATGTACAGTTCAAATACTGTATGAACATGACCCCATCTCATCTCATCCCCCTGACTCTGGATACAAAACATTCATGTATTCGTTTGCAACTTTTCATACAACTTGCTTGCACCATTTCAGAGAAATTAAATATTTAAAATGGAAATAAATTGGTAACTGCAGTAACAAACAACACTGTACATGCTAATAGTACATCCATGTAAGCAGTACATACATGCTCAGGAGTTGTTTTTTTGGATCGGTATATACTTGTCATTATCCACTTCAACCATTTTAATTCCCCCCTTTTAAATTATTGGACTGGTTGATGTGTATGTATATATATATATATATATATATATATATATATATATATATAGATATATATCTATATATCTATATATATATATATATATATATTTCAACCATTATCACCTACAGTACAGTAGCATACAGTGCTCCCACTGCAGCAAGGGATTCTGGGAAATGACATGCAATGTTTACTCGCTCATCCCACAACGTGGCGGTATCAAATATAGCGTTTTCCCAGTTATTATATCCCTGCAGGATGTAGGATAATCCCAGCCAAACCCACATACTTACTACATTCCCGTTATGTCACATGTATTATTTCCTGTGAAGGAAGCGCTATGTATATTCCCATTATGGTCACAAATTGGACGATACTGTATTTCCATTATGTCTCCTATTATTTTCCCATGATATCTCATAGAATACTGTCATCCAAAACCACATCATTATTGAATGATTGAAAATGATGCCTCCGTTTTATGTCAAGATTGTCTTGACACTTAGACCCCCAAGATTTCAATAGCGCCTCACTTAAAAGATGACATTATTTTTGATTCAAATGAACTTTTATGGTGCAGAAGCCGCATGGTGCCTGTGCCTACAGTGTATGTATTTGTCAGTGTGTCTCTATCTGCATTTCTGTCTCTTGCTGGCCGCCAGCCTGTGTGATGATGTCAGCCTGTCTGTGATGTAAGAGAGACATTGTGATATCATCACATACTGTAGGCAGGATGGCAGGTGTAAAGCTTCTAAAAGAGAGAGGGAGGGAGAGAGGGAGAGGAGAGAGAGGGAGAAAGAGGGAGAGAGAGAGCAAGCAGCTCCTCCCTCCCATGCAAATGACTGGAGGCAGAGGAGTAGAGGGACAGAAGCCTGTGCTGCTTGTAATGGGACAGGATTTGGGGTGCTGTTTCATGCTCTATCTCCCTCCCTCCCACTGTCTCAGGTGCAGAAAGTTTTCAAGGGAGAGAGGAAAGGAAGAGGAAAATGGAAGCTGAGGAGAGCTGGTCCTGTCCCTCTTGTTGGTAAAGAGGGGGCATCCAGAAAGAGGTAAGGAGATAGTTTTATTTTAATTCAAGAAGGAGTGCCTGGTGGCGAAGCTGGTGTGCTCTGTCACACTACAGACCCCTCCCTGTGTGTGTGCGTGCGTGCGTGCGTGCGTCTGCAGGGGGTATCTGTCCCATCCATAGATATCAGGGGTACTGCTGCTGCTGTTCAAACTTTTGCTTTAGGCCCATTCCTTTGATGTTAATAAGCGTTTCTAGTACAATCTTTTTCGCTCTGTTCACCCACATCTTTACATTACCTCGTGTGTGTGTGTGTGTGTGTGTATGTGTATGTGTGTGTACGTGTGTATAGCATGTGTTTGAAACACTATACTGTATCTGCATAGAAAAAAAGCCTTCTTTTAGTAATGTACAGTTCAAATACTGTATGAACATGACCCCATCTCATCTCATCCCCCTGACTCTGGATACAAAACATTCATGTATTCGTTTGCAACTTTTCATACAATTTGCTTGCACCATTTCAGAGAAATTAAATATTTAAAATGGAAATAAATTGGTAACTGCAGTAACAAACAACACTGTACATGCTAATAGTACATCCATGTAAGCAGTACATACATGCTCAGGAGTTGTTTTTTTGGATCGGTATATACTTGTCATTATCCACTTCAACCATTTTAATTTCCCCCTTTTAAATTATTGTACTGGTTGATGTGTATGTATATATATATATATATATATATATATATATATATATATAGATATATATAGATATATATCTATATATCTATATATATATATATATATATATATTTCAACCATTATCACCTACAGTACAGTAGCATACAGTGCTCCCACTGCAGCAAGGGATTCTGGGAAATGACATGCAATGTTTACTCGCTCATCCCACAACGTGGCGGTATCAAATATAGCGTTTTCCCAGTTATTATATCCCTGCAGGATGTAGGATAATCCCAGCCAAACCCACATACTTACTACATTCCCGTTATGTCACATGTATTATTTCCTGTGAAGGAAGCGCTATGTATATTCCCATTATGGTCACAAATTGGACGATACTGTATTTCCATTATGTCTCCTATTATTTTCCCATGATATCTCATAGAATACTGTCATCCAAAACCACATCATTATTGAATGATTGAAAATGATGCCTCCGTTTTATGTCAAGATTGTCTTGACACTTAGACCCCCAAGATTTCAATAGCGCCTCACTTAAAAGATGACATTATTTTTGATTCAAATGAACTTTTATGGTGCAGAAGCCGCATGGTGCCTGTGCCTACAGTGTATGTATTTGTCAGTGTGTCTCTATCTGCATTTCTGTCTCTTGCTGGCCGCCAGCCTGTGTGATGATGTCAGCCTGTCTGTGATGTAAGAGAGACATTGTGATATCATCACATACTGTAGGCAGGATGGCAGGTGTAAAGCTTCTAAAAGAGAGAGGGAGGGAGAGAGGTAGAGGAGAGAGAGGGAGAAAGAGGGAGAGAGAGAGCAAGCAGCTCCTCCCTCCCATGCAAATGACTGGAGGCAGAGGAGTAGAGGGACAGAAGCCTGTGCTGCTTGTAATGGGACAGGATTTGGGGTGCTGTTTCATGCTCTATCTCCCTCCCTCCCACTGTCTCAGGTGCAGAAAGTTTTCAAGGGAGAGAGGAAAGGAAGAGGAAAATGGAAGCTGAGGAGAGCTGGTCCTGTCCCCCTTGTTGGTAAAGAGGGGGCATCCAGAAAGAGGTAAGGAGATAGTTTTATTTTAATTCAAGAAGGAGTGCCTGGTGGCGAAGCTGGTGTGCTCTGTCACACTACAGACCCCTCCCTGTGTGTGTGCGTGCGTGCGTGCGTGCGTCTGCAGGGGGTATCTGTCCCATCCATAGATATCAGGGGTACTGCAGCTGCTGCTGCTGTTCAAACTTTTGCTTTAGGCCCATTCCTTTGATGTTAATAAGCGTTTCTAGTACAATCTTTTTCGCTCTGTTCACCCACATCTTTACATTACCTCGTGTGTGTGTGTGTGTGTGTGTGTGTGTATGTGTGTGTACGTGTGTATAGCATGTGTTTGAAACACTATACTGTATCTGCATAGAAAAAAAGCCTTCTTTTAGTAATGTACAGTTCAAATACTGTATGAACATGACCCCATCTCATCTCATCCCCCTGACTCTGGATACAAAACATTCATGTATTCGTTTGCAACTTTTCATACAATTTGCTTGCACCATTTCAGAGAAATTAAATATTTAAAATGGAAATAAATTGGTAACTGCAGTAACAAACAACACTGTACATGCTAATAGTACATCCATGTAAGCAGTACATACATGCTCAGGAGTTGTTTTTTTGGATCGGTATATACTTGTCATTATCCACTTCAACCATTTTAATTCCCCCCTTTTAAATTATTGGACTGGTTGATGTGTATGTATATATATATATATATATATATATATATATATATATATATATATATATATAGATATATATCTATATATCTATATCTATATATATATATATATATATTTCAACCATTATCACCTACAGTACAGTAGCATACAGTGCTCCCACTGCAGCAAGGGATTCTGGGAAATGACATGCAATGTTTACTCGCTCATCCCACAACGTGGCGGTATCAAATATAGCGTTTTCCCAGTTATTATATCCCTGCAGGATGTAGGATAATCCCAGCCAAACCCACATACTTACTACATTCCCGTTATGTCACATGTATTATTTCCTGTGAAGCAAGCGCTATGTATATTCCCATTATGGTCACAAATTGGACGATACTGTATTTCCATTATGTCTCCTATTATTTTCCCATGATATCTCATAGAATACTGTCATCCAAAACCACATCATTATTGAATGATTGAAAATGATGCCTCCGTTTTATGTCAAGATTGTCTTGACACTTAGACCCCCAAGATTTCAATAGCGCCTCACTTAAAAGATGACATTATTTTTGATTCAAATGAACTTTTATGGTGCAGAAGCCGCATGGTGCCTGTGCCTACAGTGTATGTATTTGTCAGTGTGTCTCTATCTGCATTTCTGTCTCTTGCTGGCCGCCAGCCTGTGTGATGATGTCAGCCTGTCTGTGATGTAAGAGAGACATTGTGATATCATCACATACTGTAGGCAGGATGGCAGGTGTAAAGCTTCTAAAAGAGAGAGGGAGGGAGAGAGGTAGAGGAGAGAGAGGGAGAAAGAGGGAGAGAGAGAGCAAGCAGCTCCTCCCTCCCATGCAAATGACTGGAGGCAGAGGAGTAGAGGGACAGAAGCCTGTGCTGCTTGTAATGGGACAGGATTTGGGGTGCTGTTTCATGCTCTATCTCCCTCCCTCCCACTGTCTCAGGTGCAGAAAGTTTTCAAGGGAGAGAGGAAAGGAAGAGGAAAATGGAAGCTGAGGAGAGCTGGTCCTGTCCCTCTTGTTGGTAAAGAGGGGGCATCCAGAAAGAGGTAAGGAGATAGTTTTATTTTAATTCAAGAAGGAGTGCCTGGTGGCGAAGCTGGTGTGCTCTGTCACACTACAGACCCCTCCCTGTGTGTGTGCGTGCGTGCGTGCGTGCATCTGCAGGGGGTATCTGTCCCATCCATAGATATCAGGGGTACTGCAGCTGCTGCTGCTGTTCAAACTTTTGCTTTAGGCCCATTCCTTTGATGTTAATAAGCGTTTCTAGTACAATCTTTTTCGCTCTGTTCACCCACATCTTTACATTACCTCGTGTGTGTGTGTGTGTGTGTGTATGTGTATGTGTGTGTACGTGTGTATAGCATGTGTTTGAAACACTATACTGTATCTGCATAGAAAAAAAGCCTTCTTTTAGTAATGTACAGTTCAAATACTGTATGAACATGACCCCATCTCATCTCATCCCCCTGACTCTGGATACAAAACATTCATGTATTCGTTTGCAACTTTTCATACAATTTGCTTGCACCATTTCAGAGAAATTAAATATTTAAAATGGAAATAAATTGGTAACTGCAGTAACAAACAACACTGTACATGCTAATAGTACATCCATGTAAGCAGTACATACATGCTCAGGAGTTGTTTTTTTGGATCGGTATATACTTGTCATTATCCACTTCAACCATTTTAATTTCCCCCTTTTAAATTATTGTACTGGTTGATGTGTATGTATATACATATATATATATATATATATATATATATATATATATATATATATATATAGATATATATCTATATATCTATATATATATATATATATATATTTCAACCATTATCACCTACAGTACAGTAGCATACAGTGCTCCCACTGCAGCAAGGGATTCTGGGAAATGACATGCAATGTTTACTCGCTCATCCCACAACGTGGCGGTATCAAATATAGCGTTTTCCCAGTTATTATATCCCTGCAGGATGTAGGATAATCCCAGCCAAACCCACATACTTACTACATTCCCGTTATGTCACATGTATTATTTCCTGTGAAGGAAGCGCTATGTATATTCCCATTATGGTCACAAATTGGACGATACTGTATTTCCATTATGTCTCCTATTATTTTCCCATGATATCTCATAGAATACTGTCATCCAAAACCACATCATTATTGAATGATTGAAAATGATGCCTCCGTTTTATGTCAAGATTGTCTTGACACTTAGACCCCCAAGATTTCAATAGCGCCTCACTTAAAAGATGACATTATTTTTGATTCAAATGAACTTTTATGGTGCAGAAGCCGCATGGTGCCTGTGCCTACAGTGTATGTATTTGTCAGTGTGTCTCTATCTGCATTTCTGTCTCTTGCTGGCCGCCAGCCTGTGTGATGATGTCAGCCTGTCTGTGATGTAAGAGAGACATTGTGATATCATCACATACTGTAGGCAGGATGGCAGGTGTAAAGCTTCTAAAAGAGAGAGGGAGGGAGAGAGGTAGAGGAGAGAGAGGGAGAAAGAGGGAGAGAGAGAGCAAGCAGCTCCTCCCTCCCATGCAAATGACTGGAGGCAGAGGAGTAGAGGGACAGAAGCCTGTGCTGCTTGTAATGGGACAGGATTTGGGGTGCTGTTTCATGCTCTATCTCCCTCCCTCCCACTGTCTCAGGTGCAGAAAGTTTTCAAGGGAGAGAGGAAAGGAAGAGGAAAATGGAAGCTGAGGAGAGCTGGTCCTGTCCCCCTTGTTGGTAAAGAGGGGGCATCCAGAAAGAGGTAAGGAGATAGTTTTATTTTAATTCAAGAAGGAGTGCCTGGTGGCGAAGCTGGTGTGCTCTGTCACACTACAGACCCCTCCCTGTGTGTGTGCGTGCGTGCGTGCGTGCGTGCGTCTGCAGGGGGTATCTGTCCCATCCATAGATATCAGGGGTACTGCAGCTGCTGCTGCTGTTCAAACTTTTGCTTTAGGCCCATTCCTTTGATGTTAATAAGCGTTTCTAGTACAATCTTTTTCGCTCTGTTCACCCACATCTTTACATTACCTCGTGTGTGTGTGTGTGTGTGTGTATGTGTGTGTACGTGTGTATAGCATGTGTTTGAAACACTATACTGTATCTGCATAGAAAAAAAGCCTTCTTTTAGTAATGTACAGTTCAAATACTGTATGAACATGACCCCATCTCATCTCATCCCCCTGACTCTGGATACAAAACATTCATGTATTCGTTTGCAACTTTTCATACAATTTGCTTGCACCATTTCAGAGAAATTAAATATTTAAAATGGAAATAAATTGGTAACTGCAGTAACAAACAACACTGTACATGCTAATAGTACATCCATGTAAGCAGTACATACATGCTCAGGAGTTGTTTTTTTGGATCGGTATATACTTGTCATTATCCACTTCAACCATTTTAATTCCCCCCTTTTAAATTATTGGACTGGTTGATGTGTATGTATATATATATATATATATATATATATATATATATATATCTATATATATATAGATATATATCTATATATCTATATCTATATATATATATATATATATTTCAACCATTATCACCTACAGTACAGTAGCATACAGTGCTCCCACTGCAGCAAGGGATTCTGGGAAATGACATGCAATGTTTACTCGCTCATCCCACAACGTGGCGGTATCAAATATAGCGTTTTCCCAGTTATTATATCCCTGCAGGATGTAGGATAATCCCAGCCAAACCCACATACTTACTACATTCCCGTTATGTCACATGTATTATTTCCTGTGAAGCAAGCGCTATGTATATTCCCATTATGGTCACAAATTGGACGATACTGTATTTCCATTATGTCTCCTATTATTTTCCCATGATATCTCATAGAATACTGTCATCCAAAACCACATCATTATTGAATGATTGAAAATGATGCCTCCGTTTTATGTCAAGATTGTCTTGACACTTAGACCCCCAAGATTTCAATAGCGCCTCACTTAAAAGATGACATTATTTTTGATTCAAATGAACTTTTATGGTGCAGAAGCCGCATGGTGCCTGTGCCTACAGTGTATGTATTTGTCAGTGTGTCTCTATCTGCATTTCTGTCTCTTGCTGGCCGCCAGCCTGTGTGATGATGTCAGCCTGTCTGTGATGTAAGAGAGACATTGTGATATCATCACATACTGTAGGCAGGATGGCAGGTGTAAAGCTTCTAAAAGAGAGAGGGAGGGAGAGAGGTAGAGGAGAGAGAGGGAGAAAGAGGGAGAGAGAGAGCAAGCAGCTCCTCCCTCCCATGCAAATGACTGGAGGCAGAGGAGTAGAGGGACAGAAGCCTGTGCTGCTTGTAATGGGACAGGATTTGGGGTGCTGTTTCATGCTCTATCTCCCTCCCTCCCACTGTCTCAGGTGCAGAAAGTTTTCAAGGGAGAGAGGAAAGGAAGAGGAAAATGGAAGCTGAGGAGAGCTGGTCCTGTCCCTCTTGTTGGTAAAGAGGGGGCATCCAGAAAGAGGTAAGGAGATAGTTTTATTTTAATTCAAGAAGGAGTGCCTGGTGGCGAAGCTGGTGTGCTCTGTCACACTACAGACCCCTCCCTGTGTGTGTGCGTGCGTGCGTGCGTGCATCTGCAGGGGGTATCTGTCCCATCCATAGATATCAGGGGTACTGCAGCTGCTGCTGCTGTTCAAACTTTTGCTTTAGGCCCATTCCTTTGATGTTAATAAGCGTTTCTAGTACAATCTTTTTCGCTCTGTTCACCCACATCTTTACATTACCTCGTGTGTGTGTGTGTGTGTGTGTGTGTATGTGTATGTGTGTGTACGTGTGTATAGCATGTGTTTGAAACACTATACTGTATCTGCATAGAAAAAAAGCCTTCTTTTAGTAATGTACAGTTCAAATACTGTATGAACATGACCCCATCTCATCTCATCCCCCTGACTCTGGATACAAAACATTCATGTATTCGTTTGCAACTTTTCATACAATTTGCTTGCACCATTTCAGAGAAATTAAATATTTAAAATGGAAATAAATTGGTAACTGCAGTAACAAACAACACTGTACATGCTAATAGTACATCCATGTAAGCAGTACATACATGCTCAGGAGTTGTTTTTTTGGATCGGTATATACTTGTCATTATCCACTTCAACCATTTTAATTTCCCCCTTTTAAATTATTGTACTGGTTGATGTGTATGTATATATATATATATATATATATATATATATATATATATATATATATATATATATATATATATAGATATATATCTATATATCTATATATATATATATATATATATATTTCAACCATTATCACCTACAGTACAGTAGCATACAGTGCTCCCACTGCAGCAAGGGATTCTGGGAAATGACATGCAATGTTTACTCGCTCATCCCACAACGTGGCGGTATCAAATATAGCGTTTTCCCAGTTATTATATCCCTGCAGGATGTAGGATAATCCCAGCCAAACCCACATACTTACTACATTCCCGTTATGTCACATGTATTATTTCCTGTGAAGGAAGCGCTATGTATATTCCCATTATGGTCACAAATTGGACGATACTGTATTTCCATTATGTCTCCTATTATTTTCCCATGATATCTCATAGAATACTGTCATCCAAAACCACATCATTATTGAATGATTGAAAATGATGCCTCCGTTTTATGTCAAGATTGTCTTGACACTTAGACCCCCAAGATTTCAATAGCGCCTCACTTAAAAGATGACATTATTTTTGATTCAAATGAACTTTTATGGTGCAGAAGCCGCATGGTGCCTGTGCCTACAGTGTATGTATTTGTCAGTGTGTCTCTATCTGCATTTCTGTCTCTTGCTGGCCGCCAGCCTGTGTGATGATGTCAGCCTGTCTGTGATGTAAGAGAGACATTGTGATATCATCACATACTGTAGGCAGGATGGCAGGTGTAAAGCTTCTAAAAGAGAGAGGGAGGGAGAGAGGTAGAGGAGAGAGAGGGAGAAAGAGGGAGAGAGAGAGCAAGCAGCTCCTCCCTCCCATGCAAATGACTGGAGGCAGAGGAGTAGAGGGACAGAAGCCTGTGCTGCTTGTAATGGGACAGGATTTGGGGTGCTGTTTCATGCTCTATCTCCCTCCCTCCCACTGTCTCAGGTGCAGAAAGTTTTCAAGGGAGAGAGGAAAGGAAGAGGAAAATGGAAGCTGAGGAGAGCTGGTCCTGTCCCCCTTGTTGGTAAAGAGGGGGCATCCAGAAAGAGGTAAGGAGATAGTTTTATTTTAATTCAAGAAGGAGTGCCTGGTGGCGAAGCTGGTGTGCTCTGTCACACTACAGACCCCTCCCTGTGTGTGTGCGTGCGTGCGTGCGTGCGTCTGCAGGGGGTATCTGTCCCATCCATAGATATCAGGGGTACTGCAGCTGCTGCTGCTGTTCAAACTTTTGCTTTAGGCCCATTCCTTTGATGTTAATAAGCGTTTCTAGTACAATCTTTTTCGCTCTGTTCACCCACATCTTTACATTACCTCGTGTGTGTGTGTGTGTGTGTGTGTGTGTGTATGTGTGTGTACGTGTGTATAGCATGTGTTTGAAACACTATACTGTATCTGCATAGAAAAAAAGCCTTCTTTTAGTAATGTACAGTTCAAATACTGTATGAACATGACCCCATCTCATCTCATCCCCCTGACTCTGGATACAAAACATTCATGTATTCGTTTGCAACTTTTCATACAATTTGCTTGCACCATTTCAGAGAAATTAAATATTTAAAATGGAAATAAATTGGTAACTGCAGTAACAAACAACACTGTACATGCTAATAGTACATCCATGTAAGCAGTACATACATGCTCAGGAGTTGTTTTTTTGGATCGGTATATACTTGTCATTATCCACTTCAACCATTTTAATTCCCCCCTTTTAAATTATTGGACTGGTTGATGTGTATGTATATATATATATATATATATATATATATATATATATATATATATAGATATATATCTATATATCTATATCTATATATATATATATATATTTCAACCATTATCACCTACAGTACAGTAGCATACAGTGCTCCCACTGCAGCAAGGGATTCTGGGAAATGACATGCAATGTTTACTCGCTCATCCCACAACGTGGCGGTATCAAATATAGCGTTTTCCCAGTTATTATATCCCTGCAGGATGTAGGATAATCCCAGCCAAACCCACATACTTACTACATTCCCGTTATGTCACATGTATTATTTCCTGTGAAGCAAGCGCTATGTATATTCCCATTATGGTCACAAATTGGACGATACTGTATTTCCATTATGTCTCCTATTATTTTCCCATGATATCTCATAGAATACTGTCATCCAAAACCACATCATTATTGAATGATTGAAAATGATGCCTCCGTTTTATGTCAAGATTGTCTTGACACTTAGACCCCCAAGATTTCAATAGCGCCTCACTTAAAAGATGACATTATTTTTGATTCAAATGAACTTTTATGGTGCAGAAGCCGCATGGTGCCTGTGCCTACAGTGTATGTATTTGTCAGTGTGTCTCTATCTGCATTTCTGTCTCTTGCTGGCCGCCAGCCTGTGTGATGATGTCAGCCTGTCTGTGATGTAAGAGAGACATTGTGATATCATCACATACTGTAGGCAGGATGGCAGGTGTAAAGCTTCTAAAAGAGAGAGGGAGGGAGAGAGGTAGAGGAGAGAGAGGGAGAAAGAGGGAGAGAGAGAGCAAGCAGCTCCTCCCTCCCATGCAAATGACTGGAGGCAGAGGAGTAGAGGGACAGAAGCCTGTGCTGCTTGTAATGGGACAGGATTTGGGGTGCTGTTTCATGCTCTATCTCCCTCCCTCCCACTGTCTCAGGTGCAGAAAGTTTTCAAGGGAGAGAGGAAAGGAAGAGGAAAATGGAAGCTGAGGAGAGCTGGTCCTGTCCCTCTTGTTGGTAAAGAGGGGGCATCCAGAAAGAGGTAAGGAGATAGTTTTATTTTAATTCAAGAAGGAGTGCCTGGTGGCGAAGCTGGTGTGCTCTGTCACACTACAGACACCTCCCTGTGTGTGTGCGTGCGTGCGTGCGTGCGTGCGTGCGTCTGCAGGGGGTATCTGTCCCATCCATAGATATCAGGGGTACTGCAGCTGCTGCTGCTGTTCAAACTTTTGCTTTAGGCCCATTCCTTTGATGTTAATAAGCGTTTCTAGTACAATCTTTTTCGCTCTGTTCACCCACATCTTTACATTACCTCGTGTGTGTGTGTGTGTGTGTGTGTATGTGTATGTGTATGTGTGTGTACGTGTGTATAGCATGTGTTTGAAACACTATACTGTATCTGCATAGAAAAAAAGCCTTCTTTTAGTAATGTACAGTTCAAATACTGTATGAACATGACCCCATCTCATCTCATCCCCCTGACTCTGGATACAAAACATTCATGTATTCGTTTGCAACTTTTCATACAATTTGCTTGCACCATTTCAGAGAAATTAAATATTTAAAATGGAAATAAATTGGTAACTGCAGTAACAAACAACACTGTACATGCTAATAGTACATCCATGTAAGCAGTACATACATGCTCAGGAGTTGTTTTTTTGGATCGGTATATACTTGTCATTATCCACTTCAACCATTTTAATTCCCCCCTTTTAAATTATTGTACTGGTTGATGTGTATGTATATATATATATATATATATATATATATATATATATAGATATATATCTATATATCTATATATATATATATATATATTTCAACCATTATCACCTACAGTACAGTAGCATACAGTGCTCCCACTGCAGCAAGGGATTCTGGGAAATGACATGCAATGTTTACTCGCTCATCCCACAACGTGGCGGTATCAAATATAGCGTTTTCCCAGTTATTATATCCCTGCAGGATGTAGGATAATCCCAGCCAAACCCACATACTTACTACATTCCCGTTATGTCACATGTATTATTTCCTGTGAAGGAAGCGCTATGTATATTCCCATTATGGTCACAAATTGGACGATACTGTATTTCCATTATGTCTCCTATTATTTTCCCATGATATCTCATAGAATACTGTCATCCAAAACCACATCATTATTGAATGATTGAAAATGATGCCTCCGTTTTATGTCAAGATTGTCTTGACACTTAGACCCCCAAGATTTCAATAGCGCCTCACTTAAAAGATGACATTATTTTTGATTCAAATGAACTTTTATGGTGCAGAAGCCGCATGGTGCCTGTGCCTACAGTGTATGTATTTGTCAGTGTGTCTCTATCTGCATTTCTGTCTCTTGCTGGCCGCCAGCCTGTGTGATGATGTCAGCCTGTCTGGGATGTAAGAGAGACATTGTGATATCATCACATACTGTAGGCAGGATGGCAGGTGTAAAGCTTCTAAAAGAGAGAGGGAGGGAGAGAGGTAGAGGAGAGAGAGGGAGAAAGAGGGAGAGAGAGAGCAAGCAGCTCCTCCCTCCCATGCAAATGACTGGAGGCAGAGGAGTAGAGGGACAGAAGCCTGTGCTGCTTGTAATGGGACAGGATTTGGGGTGCTGTTTCATGCTCTATCTCCCTCCCTCCCACTGTCTCAGGTGCAGAAAGTTTTCAAGGGAGAGAGGAAAGGAAGACGAAAATGGAAGCTGAGGAGAGCTGGTCCTGTCCCTCTTGTTGGTAAAGAGGGGGCATCCAGAAAGAGGTAAGGAGATAGTTTTATTTTAATTCAAGAAGGAGTGCCTGGTGGCGAAGCTGGTGTGCTCTGTCACACTACAGACCCCTCCCTGTGTGTGTGCGTGCGTGCGTGCGTGCGTGCGTGCGTCTGCAGGGGGTATCTGTCCCATCCATAGATATCAGGGGTACTGCAGCTGCTGCTGCTGTTCAAACTTTTGCTTTAGGCCCATTCCTTTGATGTTAATAAGCGTTTCTAGTACAATCTTTTTCGCTCTGTTCACCCACATCTTTACATTACCTCGTGTGTGTGTGTGTGTGTGTGTGTGTGTATGTGTATGTGTGTGTACGTGTGTATAGCATGTGTTTGAAACACTATACTGTATCTGCATAGAAAAAAAGCCTTCTTTTAGTAATGTACAGTTCAAATACTGTATGAACATGACCCCATCTCATCTCATCCCCCTGACTCTGGATACAAAACATTCATGTATTCGTTTGCAACTTTTCATACAATTTGCTTGCACCATTTCAGAGAAATTAAATATTTAAAATGGAAATAAATTGGTAACTGCAGTAACAAACAACACTGTACATGCTAATAGTACATCCATGTAAGCAGTACATACATGCTCAGGAGTTGTTTTTTTGGATCGGTATATACTTGTCATTATCCACTTCAACCATTTTAATTCCCCCCTTTTAAATTATTGTACTGGTTGATGTGTATGTATATATATATATATATATATATATATATATATATATATATATATAGATATATATCTATATATCTATATATATATATATATATATTTCAACCATTATCACCTACAGTACAGTAGCATACAGTGCTCCCACTGCAGCAAGGGATTCTGGGAAATGACATGCAATGTTTACTCGCTCATCCCACAACGTGGCGGTATCAAATATAGCGTTTTCCCAGTTATTATATCCCTGCAGGATGTAGGATAATCCCAGCCAAACCCACATACTTACTACATTCCCGTTATGTCACATGTATTATTTCCTGTGAAGGAAGCGCTATGTATATTCCCATTATGGTCACAAATTGGACGATACTGTATTTCCATTATGTCTCCTATTATTTTCCCATGATATCTCATAGAATACTGTCATCCAAAACCACATCATTATTGAATGATTGAAAATGATGCCTCCGTTTTATGTCAAGATTGTCTTGACACTTAGACCCCCAAGATTTCAATAGCGCCTCACTTAAAAGATGACATTATTTTTGATTCAAATGAACTTTTATGGTGCAGAAGCCGCATGGTGCCTGTGCCTACAGTGTATGTATTTGTCAGTGTGTCTCTATCTGCATTTCTGTCTCTTGCTGGCCGCCAGCCTGTGTGATGATGTCAGCCTGTCTGTGATGTAAGAGAGACATTGTGATATCATCACATACTGTAGGCAGGATGGCAGGTGTAAAGCTTCTAAAAGAGAGAGGGAGGGAGAGAGGTAGAGGAGAGAGAGGGAGAAAGAGGGAGAGAGAGAGCAAGCAGCTCCTCCCTCCCATGCAAATGACTGGAGGCAGAGGAGTAGAGGGACAGAAGCCTGTGCTGCTTGTAATGGGACAGGATTTGGGGTGCTGTTTCATGCTCTATCTCCCTCCCTCCCACTGTCTCAGGTGCAGAAAGTTTTCAAGGGAGAGAGGAAAGGAAGACGAAAATGGAAGCTGAGGAGAGCTGGTCCTGTCCCTCTTGTTGGTAAAGAGGGGGCATCCAGAAAGAGGTAAGGAGATAGTTTTATTTTAATTCAAGAAGGAGTGCCTGGTGGCGAAGCTGGTGTGCTCTGTCACACTACAGACCCCTCCCTGTGTGTGTGCGTGCGTGCGTGCGTGCGTGCGTCTGCAGGGGGTATCTGTCCCATCCATAGATATCAGGGGTACTGCAGCTGCTGCTGCTGTTCAAACTTTTGCTTTAGGCCCATTCCTTTGATGTTAATAAGCGTTTCTAGTACAATCTTTTTCGCTCTGTTCACCCACATCTTTACATTACCTCGTGTGTGTGTGTGTGTGTGTGTGTGTGTATGTGTATGTGTGTGTACGTGTGTATAGCATGTGTTTGAAACACTATACTGTATCTGCATAGAAAAAAAGCCTTCTTTTAGTAATGTACAGTTCAAATACTGTATGAACATGACCCCATCTCATCTCATCCCCCTGACTCTGGATACAAAACATTCATGTATTCGTTTGCAACTTTTCATACAATTTGCTTGCACCATTTCAGAGAAATTAAATATTTAAAATGGAAATAAATTGGTAACTGCAGTAACAAACAACACTGTACATGCTAATAGTACATCCATGTAAGCAGTACATACATGCTCAGGAGTTGTTTTTTTGGATCGGTATATACTTGTCATTATCCACTTCAACCATTTTAATTCCCCCCTTTTAAATTATTGGACTGGTTGATGTGTATGTATATATATATATATATATATATATATATATATATATATATATATAGATATATATCTATATATCTATATCTATATATATATATATATATTTCAACCATTATCACCTACAGTACAGTAGCATACAGTGCTCCCACTGCAGCAAGGGATTCTGGGAAATGACATGCAATGTTTACTCGCTCATCCCACAACGTGGCGGTATCAAATATAGCGTTTTCCCAGTTATTATATCCCTGCAGGATGTAGGATAATCCCAGCCAAACCCACATACTTACTACATTCCCGTTATGTCACATGTATTATTTCCTGTGAAGCAAGCGCTATGTATATTCCCATTATGGTCACAAATTGGACGATACTGTATTTCCATTACACTGGCGACACACTTTATTCGAGCTCGGCTAGTCCCACGAATTCGGGTATACCCGGGTGTATTGAGGTTTGTGACTGTTTTCTGCCCGAGTGCATTGAGGTATTTCCAGGCAGGGATTGAAGCATTTTATTCCCGCTGGCTGCAATACTGCACAGTGTATATATATATACTGCATTACAATTCATGAATTTATGCCATCTGGTAGACACGCGAAGCATTGCAGCCTATTAAATCCTAATCATTATCATTTAACAGATCAGCCGCCCATCAGCCAGGCATGAACCCAGGCTGGGAAGGCAAACGCAACGGGGCTTGTCAGAGGTGAGGAGCGGCACATTCCAGGTATCTGCCAGGTACATACTGGGTATTTGCTCGAATAAAGTGTGTCGGTGCAGTATGTCTCCTATTATTTTCCCATGATATCTCATAGAATACTGTCATCCAAAACCACATCATTATTGAATGATTGAAAATGATGCCTCCGTTTTATGTCAAGATTGTCTTGACACTTAGACCCCCAAGATTTCAATAGCGCCTAACTTAAAAGATGACATTATTTTTGATTCAAATGAACTTTTATGGTGCAGAAGCCGCATGGTGCCTGTGCCTACAGTGTATGTATTTGTCAGTGTGTCTCTATCTGCATTTCTGTCTCTTGCTGGCCGCCAGCCTGTGTGATGATGTCAGCCTGTCTGTGATGTAAGAGAGACATTGTGATATCATCACATACTGTAGGCAGGATGGCAGGTGTAAAGCTTCTAAAAGAGAGAGGGAGGGAGAGAGGTAGAGGAGAGAGAGGGAGAAAGAGGGAGAGAGAGAGCAAGCAGCTCCTCCCTCCCATGCAAATGACTGGAGGCAGAGGAGTAGAGGGACAGAAGCCTGTGCTGCTTGTAATGGGACAGGATTTGGGGTGCTGTTTCATGCTCTATCTCCCTCCCTCCCACTGTCTCAGGTGCAGAAAGTTTTCAAGGGAGAGAGGAAAGGAAGAGGAAAATGGAAGCTGAGGAGAGCTGGTCCTGTCCCTCTTGTTGGTAAAGAGGGGGCATCCAGAAAGAGGTAAGGAGATAGTTTTATTTTAATTCAAGAAGGAGTGCCTGGTGGCGAAGCTGGTGTGCTCTGTCACACTACAGACCCCTCCCTGTGTGTGTGCGTGCGTGCGTGCGTGCGTCTGCAGGGGGTATCTGTCCCATCCATAGATATCAGGGGTACTGCAGCTGCTGCTGCTGTTCAAACTTTTGCTTTAGGCCCATTCCTTTGATGTTAATAAGCGTTTCTAGTACAATCTTTTTCGCTCTGTTCACCCACATCTTTACATTACCTCGTGTGTGTGTGTGTGTGTGTGTGTATGTGTATGTGTGTGTACGTGTGTATAGCATGTGTTTGAAACACTATACTGTATCTGCATAGAAAAAAAGCCTTCTTTTAGTAATGTACAGTTCAAATACTGTATGAACATGACCCCATCTCATCTCATCCCCCTGACTCTGGATACAAAACATTCATGTATTCGTTTGCAACTTTTCATACAATTTGCTTGCACCATTTCAGAGAAATTAAATATTTAAAATGGAAATAAATTGGTAACTGCAGTAACAAACAACACTGTACATGCTAATAGTACATCCATGTAAGCAGTACATACATGCTCAGGAGTTGTTTTTTTGGATCGGTATATACTTGTCATTATCCACTTCAACCATTTTAATTCCCCCCTTTTAAATTATTGTACTGGTTGATGTGTATGTATATATATATATATATATATATATATATATATATATATATATATATATAGATATATATCTATATATCTATATATATATATATATATATATATTTCAACCATTATCACCTACAGTACAGTAGCATACAGTGCTCCCACTGCAGCAAGGGATTCTGGGAAATGACATGCAATGTTTACTCGCTCATCCCACAACGTGGCGGTATCAAATATAGCGTTTTCCCAGTTATTATATCCCTGCAGGATGTAGGATAATCCCAGCCAAACCCACATACTTACTACATTCCCGTTATGTCACATGTATTATTTCCTGTGAAGGAAGCGCTATGTATATTCCCATTATGGTCACAAATTGGACGATACTGTATTTCCATTATGTCTCCTATTATTTTCCCATGATATCTCATAGAATACTGTCATCCAAAACCACATCATTATTGAATGATTGAAAATGATGCCTCCGTTTTATGTCAAGATTGTCTTGACACTTAGACCCCCAAGTTTTCAATAGCGCCTCACTTAAAAGATGACATTATTTTTGATTCAAATGAACTTTTATGGTGCAGAAGCCGCATGGTGCCTGTGCCTACAGTGTATGTATTTGTCAGTGTGTCTCTATCTGCATTTCTGTCTCTTGCTGGCCGCCAGCCTGTGTGATGATGTCAGCCTGTCTGTGATGTAAGAGAGACATTGTGATATCATCACATACTGTAGGCAGGATGGCAGGTGTAAAGCTTCTAAAAGAGAGAGGGAGGGAGAGAGGTAGAGGAGAGAGAGGGAGAAAGAGGGAGAGAGAGAGCAAGCAGCTCCTCCCTCCCATGCAAATGACTGGAGGCAGAGGAGTAGAGGGACAGAAGCCTGTGCTGCTTGTAATGGGACAGGATTTGGGGTGCTGTTTCATGCTCTATCTCCCTCCCTCCCACTGTCTCAGGTGCAGAAAGTTTTCAAGGGAGAGAGGAAAGGAAGAGGAAAATGGAAGCTGAGGAGAGCTGGTCCTGTCCCTCTTGTTGGTAAAGAGGGGGCATCCAGAAAGAGGTAAGGAGATAGTTTTATTTTAATTCAAGAAGGAGTGCCTGGTGGCGAAGCTGGTGTGCTCTGTCACACTACAGACCCCTCCCTGTGTGTGTGCGTGCGTGCGTGCGTGCGTGCGTCTGCAGGGGGTATCTGTCCCATCCATAGATATCAGGGGTACTGCAGCTGCTGCTGCTGTTCAAACTTTTGCTTTAGGCCCATTCCTTTGATGTTAATAAGCGTTTCTAGTACAATCTTTTTCGCTCTGTTCACCCACATCTTTACATTACCTCGTGTGTGTGTGTGTGTGTGTGTGTATGTGTATGTGTGTGTACGTGTGTATAGCATGTGTTTGAAACACTATACTGTATCTGCATAGAAAAAAAGCCTTCTTTTAGTAATGTACAGTTCAAATACTGTATGAACATGACCCCATCTCATCTCATCCCCCTGACTCTGGATACAAAACATTCATGTATTCGTTTGCAACTTTTCATACAATTTGCTTGCACCATTTCAGAGAAATTAAATATTTAAAATGGAAATAAATTGGTAACTGCAGTAACAAACAACACTGTACATGCTAATAGTACATCCATGTAAGCAGTACATACATGCTCAGGAGTTGTTTTTTTGGATCGGTATATACTTGTCATTATCCACTTCAACCATTTTAATTCCCCCCTTTTAAATTATTGTACTGGTTGATGTGTATGTATATATATATATATATATATATATATATATATATATAGATATAGATATATATCTATATATCTATATATATATATATATATATATATTTCAACCATTATCACCTACAGTACAGTAGCATACAGTGCTCCCACTGCAGCAAGGGATTCTGGGAAATGACATGCAATGTTTACTCGCTCATCCCACAACGTGGCGGTATCAAATATAGCGTTTTCCCAGTTATTATATCCCTGCAGGATGTAGGATAATCCCAGCCAAACCCACATACTTACTACATTCCCGTTATGTCACATGTATTATTTCCTGTGAAGGAAGCGCTATGTATATTCCCATTATGGTCACAAATTGGACGATACTGTATTTCCATTATGTCTCCTATTATTTTCCCATGATATCTCATAGAATACTGTCATCCAAAACCACATCATTATTGAATGATTGAAAATGATGCCTCCGTTTTATGTCAAGATTGTCTTGACACTTAGACCCCCAAGTTTTCAATAGCGCCTCACTTAAAAGATGACATTATTTTTGATTCAAATGAACTTTTATGGTGCAGAAGCCGCATGGTGCCTGTGCCTACAGTGTATGTATTTGTCAGTGTGTCTCTATCTGCATTTCTGTCTCTTGCTGGCCGCCAGCCTGTGTGATGATGTCAGCCTGTCTGTGATGTAAGAGAGACATTGTGATATCATCACATACTGTAGGCAGGATGGCAGGTGTAAAGCTTCTAAAAGAGAGAGGGAGGGAGAGAGGTAGAGGAGAGAGAGGGAGAAAGAGGGAGAGAGAGAGCAAGCAGCTCCTCCCTCCCATGCAAATGACTGGAGGCAGAGGAGTAGAGGGACAGAAGCCTGTGCTGCTTGTAATGGGACAGGATTTGGGGTGCTGTTTCATGCTCTATCTCCCTCCCTCCCACTGTCTCAGGTGCAGAAAGTTTTCAAGGGAGAGAGGAAAGGAAGAGGAAAATGGAAGCTGAGGAGAGCTGGTCCTGTCCCTCTTGTTGGTAAAGAGGGGGCATCCAGAAAGAGGTAAGGAGATAGTTTTATTTTAATTCAAGAAGGAGTGCCTGGTGGCGAAGCTGGTGTGCTCTGTCACACTACAGACCCCTCCCTGTGTGTGTGCGTGCGTGCGTGCGTGCGTGCGTCTGCAGGGGGTATCTGTCCCATTCATAGATATCAGGGGTACTGCAGCTGCTGCTGCTGTTCAAACTTTTGCTTTAGGCCCATTCCTTTGATGTTAATAAGCGTTTCTAGTACAATCTTTTTCGCTCTGTTCACCCACATCTTTACATTACCTCGTGTGTGTGTGTGTGTGTGTGTGTATGTGTATGTGTGTGTACGTGTGTATAGCATGTGTTTGAAACACTATACTGTATCTGCATAGAAAAAATGCCTTCTTTTAGTAATGTACAGTTCAAATACTGTATGAACATGACCCCATCTCATCTCATCCCCCTGACTCTGGATACAAAACATTCATGTATTCGTTTGCAACTTTTCATACAATTTGCTTGCACCATTTCAGAGAAATTAAATATTTAAAATGGAAATAAATTGGTAACTGCAGTAACAAACAACACTGTACATGCTAATAGTACATCCATGTAAGCAGTACATACATGCTCAGGAGTTGTTTTTTTGGATCGGTATATACTTGTCATTATCCACTTCAACCATTTTAATTCCCCCCTTTTAAATTATTGTACTGGTTGATGTGTATGTATATATATATATATATATATATATATATATATATATATATATATATATATATATAGATATATATCTATATATCTATATATATATATATATATATATATATATTTCAACCATTATCACCTACAGTACAGTAGCATACAGTGCTCCCACTGCAGCAAGGGATTCTGGGAAATGACATGCAATGTTTACTCGCTCATCCCACAACGTGGCGGTATCAAATATAGCGTTTTCCCAGTTATTATATCCCTGCAGGATGTAGGATAATCCCAGCCAAACCCACATACTTACTACATTCCCGTTATGTCACATGTATTATTTCCTGTGAAGGAAGCGCTATGTATATTCCCATTATGGTCACAAATTGGACGATACTGTATTTCCATTATGTCTCCTATTATTTTCCCATGATATCTCATAGAATACTGTCATCCAAAACCACATCATTATTGAATGATTGAAAATGATGCCTCCGTTTTATGTCAAGATTGTCTTGACACTTAGACCCCCAAGATTTCAATAGCGCCTCACTTAAAAGATGACATTATTTTTGATTCAAATGAACTTTTATGGTGCAGAAGCCGCATGGTGCCTGTGCCTACAGTGTATGTATTTGTCAGTGTGTCTCTATCTGCATTTCTGTCTCTTGCTGGCCGCCAGCCTGTGTGATGATGTCAGCCTGTCTGGGATGTAAGAGAGACATTGTGATATCATCACATACTGTAGGCAGGATGGCAGGTGTAAAGCTTCTAAAAGAGAGAGGGAGGGAGAGAGGTAGAGGAGAGAGAGGGAGAAAGAGGGAGAGAGAGAGCAAGCAGCTCCTCCCTCCCATGCAAATGACTGGAGGCAGAGGAGTAGAGGGACAGAAGCCTGTGCTGCTTGTAATGGGACAGGATTTGGGGTGCTGTTTCATGCTCTATCTCCCTCCCTCCCACTGTCTCAGGTGCAGAAAGTTTTCAAGGGAGAGAGGAAAGGAAGAGGAAAATGGAAGCTGAGGAGAGCTGGTCCTGTCCCTCTTGTTGGTAAAGAGGGGGCATCCAGAAAGAGGTAAGGAGATAGTTTTATTTTAATTCAAGAAGGAGTGCCTGGTGGCGAAGCTGGTGTGCTCTGTCACACTACAGACCCCTCCCTGTGTGTGTGCGTGCGTGCGTGCGTGCGTCTGCAGGGGGTATCTGTCCCATCCATAGATATCAGGGGTACTGCAGCTGCTGCTGCTGTTCAAACTTTTGCTTTAGGCCCATTCCTTTGATGTTAATAAGCGTTTCTAGTACAATCTTTTTCGCTCTGTTCACCCACATCTTTACATTACCTCGTGTGTGTGTGTGTGTGTGTGTGTATGTGTATGTGTGTGTACGTGTGTATAGCATGTGTTTGAAACACTATACTGTATCTGCATAGAAAAAAAGCCTTCTTTTAGTAATGTACAGTTCAAATACTGTATGAACATGACCCCATCTCATCTCATCCCCCTGACTCTGGATACAAAACATTCATGTATTCGTTTGCAACTTTTCATACAATTTGCTTGCACCATTTCAGAGAAATTAAATATTTAAAATGGAAATAAATTGGTAACTGCAGTAACAAACAACACTGTACATGCTAATAGTACATCCATGTAAGCAGTACATACATGCTCAGGAGTTGTTTTTTTGGATCGGTATATACTTGTCATTATCCACTTCAACCATTTTAATTCCCCCCTTTTAAATTATTGTACTGGTTGATGTGTATGTATATATATATATATATATATATATATATATATATATATATATATATATATATATATATAGATATATATCTATATATCTATATATATATATATATATATATATTTCAACCATTATCACCTACAGTACAGTAGCATACAGTGCTCCCACTGCAGCAAGGGATTCTGGGAAATGACATGCAATGTTTACTCGCTCATCCCACAATGTGGCGGTATCAAATATAGCGTTTTCCCAGTTATTATATCCCTGCAGGATGTAGGATAATCCCAGCCAAACCCACATACTTACTACATTCCCGTTATGTCACATGTATTATTTCCTGTGAAGGAAGCGCTATGTATATTCCCATTATGGTCACAAATTGGACGATACTGTATTTCCATTATGTCTCCTATTATTTTCCCATGATATCTCATAGAATACTGTCATCCAAAACCACATCATTATTGAATGATTGAAAATGATGCCTCCGTTTTATGTCAAGATTGTCTTGACACTTAGACCCCCAAGATTTCCATAGCGCCTCACTTAAAAGATGACATTATTTTTGATTCAAATGAACTTTTATGGTGCAGAAGCCGCATGGTGCCTGTGCCTACAGTGTATGTATTTGTCAGTGTGTCTCTATCTGCATTTCTGTCTCTTGCTGGCCGCCAGCCTGTGTGATGATGTCAGCCTGTCTGTGATGTAAGAGAGACATTGTGATATCATCACATACTGTAGGCAGGATGGCAGGTGTAAAGCTTCTAAAAGAGAGAGGGAGGGAGAGAGGTAGAGGAGAGAGAGGGAGAAAGAGGGAGAGAGAGAGCAAGCAGCTCCTCCCTCCCATGCAAATGACTGGAGGCAGAGGAGTAGAGGGACAGAAGCCTGTGCTGCTTGTAATGGGACAGGATTTGGGGTGCTGTTTCATGCTCTATCTCCCTCCCTCCCACTGTCTCAGGTGCAGAAAGTTTTCAAGGGAGAGAGGAAAGGAAGAGGAAAATGGAAGCTGAGGAGAGCTGGTCCTGTCCCTCTTGTTGGTAAAGAGGGGGCATCCAGAAAGAGGTAAGGAGATAGTTTTATTTTAATTCAAGAAGGAGTGCCTGGTGGCGAAGCTGGTGTGCTCTGTCACACTACAGACCCCTCCCTGTGTGTGTGCGTGCGTGCGTGCGTGCGTGCGTCTGCAGGGGGTATCTGTCCCATCCATAGATATCAGGGGTACTGCAGCTGCTGCTGCTGTTCAAACTTTTGCTTTAGGCCCATTCCTTTGATGTTAATAAGCGTTTCTAGTACAATCTTTTTCGCTCTGTTCACCCACATCTTTACATTACCTCGTGCGTGTGTGTGTGTGTGTGTATGTGTATGTGTGTGTACGTGTGTATAGCATGTGTTTGAAACACTATACTGTATCTGCATAGAAAAAAAGCCTTCTTTTAGTAATGTACAGTTCAAATACTGTATGAACATGACCCCATCTCATCTCATCCCCCTGACTCTGGATACAAAACATTCATGTATTCGTTTGCAACTTTTCATACAATTTGCTTGCACCATTTCAGAGAAATTAAATATTTAAAATGGAAATAAATTGGTAACTGCAGTAACAAACAACACTGTACATGCTAATAGTACATCCATGTAAGCAGTACATACATGCTCAGGAGTTGTTTTTTTGGATCGGTATATACTTGTCATTATCCACTTCAACCATTTTAATTCCCCCCTTTTAAATTATTGTACTGGTTGATGTGTATGTATATATATATATATATATATATATATATATATATATATATATATATATATATAGATATATATCTATATATCTATATATATATATATATATATTTCAACCATTATCACCTACAGTACAGTAGCATAGAGTGCTCCCACTGCAGCAAGGGATTCTGGGAAATGACATGCAATGTTTACTCGCTCATCCCACAACGTGGCGGTATCAAATATAGCGTTTTCCCAGTTATTATATCCCTGCAGGATGTAGGATAATCCCAGCCAAACCCACATACTTACTACATTCCCGTTATGTCACATGTATTATTTCCTGTGAAGGAAGCGCTATGTATATTCCCATTATGGTCACAAATTGGACGATACTGTATTTCCATTATGTCTCCTATTATTTTCCCATGATATCTCATAGAATACTGTCATCCAAAACCACATCATTATTGAATGATTGAAAATGATGCCTCCGTTTTATGTCAAGATTGTCTTGACACTTAGACCCCCAAGATTTCAATAGCGCCTCACTTAAAAGATGACATTATTTTTGATTCAAATGAACTTTTATGGTGCAGAAGCCGCATGGTGCCTGTGCCTACAGTGTATGTATTTGTCAGTGTGTCTCTATCTGCATTTCTGTCTCTTGCTGGCCGCCAGCCTGTGTGATGATGTCAGCCTGTCTGTGATGTAAGAGAGACATTGTGATATCATCACATACTGTAGGCATGATGGCAGGTGTAAAGCTTCTAAAAGAGAGAAGGAGGGAGAGAGGTAGAGGAGAGAGAGGGAGAAAGAGGGAGAGAGGGAGAGAGAGAGCAAGCAGCTCCTCCCTCCCATGCAAATGACTGGAGGCAGAGGAGTAGAGGGACAGAAGCCTGTGCTGCTTGTAATGGGACAGGATTTGGGGTGCTGTTTCATGCTCTATCTCCCTCCCTCCCACTGTCTCAGGTGCAGAAAGTTTTCAAGGGAGAGAGGAAAGGAAGAGGAAAATGGAAGCTGAGGAGAGCTGGTCCTGTCCCTCTTGTTGGTAAAGAGGGGGCATCCAGAAAGAGGTAAGGAGATAGTTTTATTTTAATTCAAGAAGGAGTGCCTGGTGGCGAAGCTGGTGTGCTCTGTCACACTACAGACCCCTCCCTGTGTGTGTGCGTGCGTTCGTGCGTGCGTGCGTCTGCAGGGGGTATCTGTCCCATCCATAGATATCAGGGGTACTGCAGCTGCTGCTGCTGTTCAAACTTTTGCTTTAGGCCCATTCCTTTGATGTTAATAAGCGTTTCTAGTACAATCTTTTTCGCTCTGTTCACCCACATCTTTACATTACCTCGTGTGTGTGTGTGTGTGTGTGTGTGTGTGTGTGTGTGTATGTGTATGTGTGTGTACGTGTGTATAGCATGTGTTTGAAACACTATACTGTATCTGCATAGAAAAAAAGCCTTCTTTTAGTAATGTACAGTTCAAATACTGTATGAACATGACCCCATCTCATCTCATCCCCCTGACTCTGGATACAAAACATTCATGTATTCGTTTGCAACTTTTCATACAATTTGCTTGCACCATTTCAGAGAAATTAAATATTTAAAATGGAAATAAATTGGTAACTGCAGTAACAAACAACACTGTACATGCTAATAGTACATCCATGTAAGCAGTACATACATGCTCAGGAGTTGTTTTTTGGGATCGGTATATACTTGTCATTATCCACTTCAACCATTTTAATTCCCCCTTTTTAAATTATTGTACTGGTTGATGTGTATGTATATATATATATATATATATATATATATATATATATATATATACAGTATATAGATATATATATCTATATCTATATATATATATATATTTCAACCATTATCACCTACAGTACAGTAGCATACAGTGCTCCCACTGCAGCAAGGGATTCTGGGAAATTACATGCAATGTTTACTCGCTCATCCCACAACGTGGCGGTATCAAATATAGCGTTTTCCCAGTTATTATATCCCTGCAGGATGTAGGATAATCCCAGCCAAACCCACATACGTACTACATTCCCGTTATGTCACATGTATTATTTCCTGTGAAGGAAGCGCTATGTATATTCCCATTATGGTCACAAATTGGACGATACTGTATTTCCATTATGTCTCCTATTATTTTCCCATGATATCTCATAGAATACTGTCATCCAAAACCACATCATTATTGAATGATTGAAAATGATGCCTCCGTTTTATGTCAAGATTGTCTTGACACTTAGACCCCCAAGATTTCAATAGCGCCTCACTTAAAAGATGACATTATTTTTGATTCAAATGAACTTTTATGGTGCAGAAGCCGCATGGTGCCTGTGCCTACAGTGTATGTATTTGTCAGTGTGTCTCTATCTGCATTTCTGTCTCTTGCTGGCCGCCAGCCTGTGTGATGATGTCAGCCTGTCTGTGATGTAAGAGAGACATTGTGATATCATCACATACTGTAGGCAGGATGGCAGGTGTAAAGCTTCTAAAAGAGAGAGGGAGGGAGAGAGGGAGAGGAGAGAGAGGGAGAAAGAGGGAGAGAGAGAGCAAGCAGCTCCTCCCTCCCATGCAAATGACTGGAGGCAGAGGAGTAGAGGGACAGAAGCCTGTGCTGCTTGTAATGGGACAGGATTTGGGGTGCTGTTTCATGCTCTATCTCCCTCCCTCCCACTGTCTCAGGTGCAGAAAGTTTTCAAGGGAGAGAGGAAAGGAAGAGGAAAATGGAAGCTGAGGAGAGCTGGTCCTGTCCCTCTTGTTGGTAAAGAGGGGGCATCCAGAAAGAGGTAAGGAGATAGTTTTATTTTAATTCAAGAAGGAGTGCCTGGTGGCGAAGCTGGTGTGCTCTGTCACACTACAGACCCCTCCCTGTGTGTGTGTGTGCGTGCGTGCGTGCGTGCGTCTGCAGGGGGTATCTGTCCCATCCATAGATATCAGGGGTACTGCAGCTGCTGCTGTTCAAACTTTTGCTTTAGGCCCATTCCTTTGATGTTAATAAGCGTTTCTAGTACAATCTTTTTCGCTCTGTTCACCCACATCTTTACATTACCTCGTGTGTGTGTGTGTGTGTGTGTGTGTATGTGTATGTGTGTGTACGTGTGTATAGCATGTGTTTGAAACACTATACTGTCTCTGCATAGAAAAAAAGCCTTCTTTTAGTAATGTACAGTTCAAATACTGTATGAACATGACCCCATCTCATCTCATCCCCCTGACTCTGGATACAAAACATTCATGTATTCGTTTGCAACTTTTCATACAATTTGCTTGCACCATTTCAGAGAAATTAAATATTTAAAATGGAAATAAATTGGTAACTGCAGTAACAAACAACACTGTACATGCTAATAGTACATCCATGTAAGCAGTACATACATGCTCAGGAGTTGTTTTTTTGGATCGGTATATACTTGTCATTATCCACTTCAACCATTTTAATTCCCCCCTTTTAAATTATTGTACTGGTTGATGTGTATATATATATATATATATATATATATATATATATATATATATATTTCAACCATTATCACCTACAGTACAGTAGCATACAGTGCTCCAACTGCAGCAAGGGATTCTGGGAAATGACATGCAATGTTTACTCGCTCATCCCACAACGTGGCGGTATCAAATATAGCGTTTTCCCAGTTATTATATCCCTGCAGGATGTAGGATAATCCCAGCCAAACCCACATACTTACTACATTCCCGTTATGTCACATGTATTATTTCCTGTGAAGGAAGCGCTATGTATATTCCCATTATGGTCACAAATTGGACGATACTGTATTTCCATTATGTCTCCTATTATTTTCCCATGATATCTCATAGAATACTGTCATCCAAAACCACATCATTATTGAATGATTGAAAATGATGCCTCCGTTTTATGTCAAGATTGTCTTGACACTTAGACCCCCAAGATTTCAATAGCGCCTCACTTAAAAGATGACATTATTTTTGATTCAAATGAACTTTTATGGTGCAGAAGCCGCATGGTGCCTGTGCCTACAGTGTATGTATTTGTCAGTGTGTCTCTATCTGCATTTCTGTCTCTTGCTGGCCGCCAGCCTGTGTGATGATGTCAGCCTGTCTGTGATGTAAGAGAGACATTGTGATATCATCACATACTGTAGGCAGGATGGCAGGTGTAAAGCTTCTAAAAGAGAGAGGGAGGGAGAGAGGGAGAGGAGAGAGAGGGAGAAAGAGGGAGAGAGAGAGCAAGCAGCTCCTCCCTCCCATGCAAATGACTGGAGGCAGAGGAGTAGAGGGACAGAAGCCTGTGCTGCTTGTAATGGGACAGGATTTGGGGTGCTGTTTCATGCTCTATCTCCCTCCCTCCCACTGTCTCAGGTGCAGAAAGTTTTCAAGGGAGAGAGGAAAGGAAGAGGAAAATGGAAGCTGAGGAGAGCTGGTCCTGTCCCTCTTGTTGGTAAAGAGGGGGCATCCAGAAAGAGGTAAGGAGATAGTTTTATTTTAATTCAAGAAGGAGTGCCTGGTGGCGAAGCTGGTGTGCTCTGTCACACTACAGACCCCTCCCTGTGTGTGTGTGTGCGTGCGTGCGTGCGTGCGTCTGCAGGGGGTATCTGTCCCATCCATAGATATCAGGGGTACTGCAGCTGCTGCTGTTCAAACTTTTGCTTTAGGCCCATTCCTTTGATGTTAATAAGCGTTTCTAGTACAATCTTTTTCGCTCTGTTCACCCACATCTTTACATTACCTCGTGTGTGTGTGTGTGTGTGTGTGTGTGTGTATGTGTATGTGTGTGTACGTGTGTATAGCATGTGTTTGAAACACTATACTGTATCTGCATAGAAAAAAAGCCTTCTTTTAGTAATGTACAGTTCAAATACTGTATGAACATGACCCCATCTCATCTCATCCCCCTGACTCTGGATACAAAACATTCATGTATTCGTTTGCAACTTTTCATACAATTTGCTTGCACCATTTCAGAGAAATTAAATATTTAAAATGGAAATAAATTGGTAACTGCAGTAACAAACAACACTGTACATGCTAATAGTACATCCATGTAAGCAGTACATACATGCTCAGGAGTTGTTTTTTTGGATCGGTATATACTTGTCATTATCCACTTCAACCATTTTAATTCCCCCCTTTTAAATTATTGTACTGGTTGATGTGTATATATATATATATATATATATATATATATATATATATATATATATATTTCAACCATTATCACCTACAGTACAGTAGCATACAGTGCTCCAACTGCAGCAAGGGATTCTGGGAAATGACATGCAATGTTTACTCGCTCATCCCACAACGTGGCGGTATCAAATATAGCGTTTTCCCAGTTATTATATCCCTGCAGGATGTAGGATAATCCCAGCCAAACCCACATACTTACTACATTCCCGTTATGTCACATGTATTATTTCCTGTGAAGGAAGCGCTATGTATATTCCCATTATGGTCACAAATTGGACGATACTGTATTTCCATTATGTCTCCTATTATTTTCCCATGATATCTCATAGAATACTGTCATCCAAAACCACATCATTATTGAATGATTGAAAATGATGCCTCCGTTTTATGTCAAGATTGTCTTGACACTTAGACCCCCAAGATTTCAATAGCGCCTCACTTAAAAGATGACATTATTTTTGATTCAAATGAACTTTTATGGTGCAGAAGCCGCATGGTGCCTGTGCCTACAGTGTATGTATTTGTCAGTGTGTCTCTATCTGCATTTCTGTCTCTTGCTGGCCGCCAGCCTGTGTGATGATGTCAGCCTGTCTGTGATGTAAGAGAGACATTGTGATATCATCACATACTGTAGGCAGGATGGCAGGTGTAAAGCTTCTAAAAGAGAGAGGGAGGGAGAGAGGGAGAGGAGAGAGAGGGAGAAAGAGGGAGAGAGAGAGCAAGCAGCTCCTCCCTCCCATGCAAATGACTGGAGGCAGAGGAGTAGAGGGACAGAAGCCTGTGCTGCTTGTAATGGGACAGGATTTGGGGTGCTGTTTCATGCTCTATCTCCCTCCCTCCCACTGTCTCAGGTGCAGAAAGTTTTCAAGGGAGAGAGGAAAGGAAGAGGAAAATGGAAGCTGAGGAGAGCTGGTCCTGTCCCTCTTGTTGGTAAAGAGGGGGCATCCAGAAAGAGGTAAGGAGATAGTTTTATTTTAATTCAAGAAGGAGTGCCTGGTGGCGAAGCTGGTGTGCTCTGTCACACTACAGACCCCTCCCTGTGTGTGTGCGTGCGTGCGTGCGTGCGTGCGTGCGTCTGCAGGGGGTATCTGTCCTATCCATAGATATCAGGGGTACTGCAGCTGCTGCTGTTCAAACTTTTGCTTTAGGCCCATTCCTTTGATGTTAATAAGCGTTTCTAGTACAATCTTTTTCGCTCTGTTCACCCACATCTTTACATTACCTCGTGTGTGTGTGTGTGTGTGTGTATGTGTATGTGTGTGTACGTGTGTATAGCATGTGTTTGAAACACTATACTGTATCTGCATAGAAAAAAAGCCTTCTTTTAGTAATGTACAGTTCAAATACTGTATGAACATGACCCCATCTCATCTCATCCCCCTGACTCTGGATACAAAACATTCATGTATTCGTTTGCAACTTTTCATACAATTTGCTTGCACCATTTCAGAGAAATTAAATATTTAAAATGGAAATAAATTGGTAACTGCAGTAACAAACAACACTGTACATGCTAATAGTACATCCATGTAAGCAGTACATACATGCTCAGGAGTTGTTTTTTTGGATCGGTATATACTTGTCATTATCCACTTCAACCATTTTAATTCCCCCCTTTTAAATTATTGTACTGGTTGATGTGTATGTATATATATATATATATATATAGATATATATATATATATCTATATATATATATATATATATTTCAACCATTATCACCTACAGTACAGTAGCATACAGTGCTCCCACTGCAGCAAGGGATTCTGGGAAATGACATGCAATGTTTACTCGCTCATCCCACAACGTGGCGGTATCAAATATAGCGTTTTCCCAGTTATTATATCCCTGCAGGATGTAGGATAATCCCAGCCAAACCCACATACTTACTACATTCCCGTTATGTCACATGTATTATTTCCTGTGAAGGAAGCGCTATGTATATTCCCATTATGGTCACAAATTGGACGATACTGTATTTCCATTATGTCTCCTATTATTTTCCCATGATATCTCATAGAATACTGTCATCCAAAACCACATCATTATTGAATGATTGAAAATGATGCCTCCGTTTTATGTCAAGATTGTCTTGACACTTAGACCCCCAAGATTTCAATAGCGCCTCACTTAAAAGATGACATTATTTTTGATTCAAATGAACTTTTATGGTGCAGAAGCCGCATGGTGCCTGTGCCTACAGTGTATGTATTTGTCAGTGTGTCTCTATCTGCATTTCTGTCTCTTGCTGGCCGCCAGCCTGTGTGATGATGTCAGCCTGTCTGTGATGTAAGAGAGACATTGTGATATCATCACATACTGTAGGCAGGATGGCAGGTGTAAAGCTTCTAAAAGAGAGAGGGAGGGAGAGAGGGAGAGGAGAGAGAGGGAGAAAGAGGGAGAGAGAGAGCAAGCAGCTCCTCCCTCCCATGCAAATGACTGGAGGCAGAGGAGTAGAGGGACAGAAGCCTGTGCTGCTTGTAATGGGACAGGATTTGGGGTGCTGTTTCATGCTCTATCTCCCTCCCTCCCACTGTCTCAGGTGCAGAAAGTTTTCAAGGGAGAGAGGAAAGGAAGAGGAAAATGGAAGCTGAGGAGAGCTGGTCCTGTCCCTCTTGTTGGTAAAGAGGGGGCATCCAGAAAGAGGTAAGGAGATAGTTTTATTTTAATTCAAGAAGGAGTGCCTGGTGGCGAAGCTGGTGTGCTCTGTCACACTACAGACCCCTCCCTGTGTGTGTGCGTGCGTGCGTGCGTGCGTGCGTGCGTCTGCAGGGGGTATCTGTCCCATCCATAGATATCAGGGGTACTGCAGCTGCTGCTGTTCAAACTTTTGCTTTAGGCCCATTCCTTTGATGTTAATAAGCGTTTCTAGTACAATCTTTTTCGCTCTGTTCACCCACATCTTTACATTACCTCGTGTGTGTGTGTGTGTGTGTATGTGTATGTGTGTGTACGTGTGTATAGCATGTGTTTGAAACACTATACTGTATCTGCATAGAAAAAAAGCCTTATTTTAGTAATGTACAGTTCAAATACTGTATGAACATGACCCCATCTCATCTCATCCCCCTGACTCTGGATACAAAACATTCATGTATTCGTTTGCAACTTTTCATACAATTTGCTTGCACCATTTCAGAGAAATTAAATATTTAAAATGGAAATAAATTGGTAACTGCAGTAACAAACAACACTGTACATGCTAATAGTACATCCATGTAAGCAGTACATACATGCTCAGGAGTTGTTTTTTTGGATCGGTATATACTTGTCATTATCCACTTCAACCATTTTAATTCCCCCCTTTTAAATTATTGTACTGGTTGATGTGTATGTATATATATATATATATATATATATATATATATATATCTATATATCTATATATCTATATATATATATATATATATATATATTTCAACCATTATCACCTACAGTACAGTAGCATACAGTGCTCCCACTGCAGCAAGGGATTCTGGGAAATGACATGCAATGTTTACTCGCTCATCCCACAACGTGGCGGTATCAAATATAGCGTTTTCCCAGTTATTATATCCCTGCAGGATGTAGGATAATCCCAGCCAAACCCACATACTTACTACATTCCCGTTATGTCACATGTATTATTTCCTGTGAAGGAAGCGCTATGTATATTCCCATTATGGTCACAAATTGGACGATACTGTATTTCCATTATGTCTCCTATTATTTTCCCATGATATCTCATAGAATACTGTCATCCAAAACCACATCATTATTGAATGATTGAAAATGATGCCTCCGTTTTATGTCAAGATTGTCTTGACACTTAGACCCCCAAGATTTCAATAGCGCCTCACTTAAAAGATGACATTATTTTTGATTCAAATGAACTTTTATGGTGCAGAAGCCGCATGGTGCCTGTGCCTACAGTGTATGTATTTGTCAGTGTGTCTCTATCTGCATTTCTGTCTCTTGCTGGCCGCCAGCCTGTGTGATGATGTCAGCCTGTCTGTGATGTAAGAGAGACATTGTGATATCATCACATACTGTAGGCAGGATGGCAGGTGTAAAGCTTCTAAAAGAGAGAGGGAGGGAGAGAGGTAGAGGAGAGAGAGGGAGAAAGAGGGAGAGAGAGAGCAAGCAGCTCCTCCCTCCCATGCAAATGACTGGAGGCAGAGGAGTAGAGGGACAGAAGCCTGTGCTGCTTGTAATGGGACAGGATTTGGGGTGCTGTTTCATGCTCTATCTCCCTCCCTCCCACTGTCTCAGGTGCAGAAAGTTTTCAAGGGAGAGAGGAAAGGAAGAGGAAAATGGAAGCTGAGGAGAGCTGGTCCTGTCCCTCTTGTTGGTAAAGAGGGGGCATCCAGAAAGAGGTAAGGAGATAGTTTTATTTTAATTCAAGAAGGAGTGCCTGGTGGCGAAGCTGGTGTGCTCTGTCACACTACAGACCCCTCCCTGTGTGTGTGCGTGCGTGCGTGCGTCTGCAGGGGGTATCTGTCCCATCCATAGATATCAGGGGTACTGCAGCTGCTGCTGCTGTTCAAACTTTTGCTTTAGGCCCATTCCTTTGATGTTAATAAGCGTTTCTAGTACAATCTTTTTCGCTCTGTTCACCCACATCTTTACATTACCTCGTGTGTGTGTGTGTGTGTGTGTATGTGTATGTGTGTGTACGTGTGTATAGCATGTGTTTGAAACACTATACTGTATCTGCATAGAAA
The DNA here is from genome assembly GCF_040206685.1 of Ascaphus truei. NCBI lineage: Eukaryota > Metazoa > Chordata > Amphibia > Anura > Ascaphidae > Ascaphus > Ascaphus truei. The sequence continues at coordinate 379,401 of NW_027454834.1, forward strand.
AAAAGCCTTCTTTTAGTAATGTACAGTTCAAATACTGTATGAACATGACCCCATCTCATCTCATCCCCCTGACTCTGGATACAAAACATTCATGTATTCGTTTGCAACTTTTCATACAATTTGCTTGCACCATTTCAGAGAAATTAAATATTTAAAATGGAAATAAATTGGTAACTGCAGTAACAAACAACACTGTACATGCTAATAGTACATCCATGTAAGCAGTACATACATGCTCAGGAGTTGTTTTTTTGGATCGGTATATACTTGTCATTATCCACTTCAACCATTTTAATTCCCCCCTTTTAAATTATTGTACTGGTTGATGTGTATGTATATATATATATATATATATATATATATATATATATATATATATATATAGATATATATCTATATATCTATATATATATATATATATATATATATATATATTTCAACCATTATCACCTACAGTACAGTAGCATACAGTGCTCCCACTGCAGCAAGGGATTCTGGGAAATGACATGCAATGTTTACTCGCTCATCCCACAACGTGGCGGTATCAAATATAGCGTTTTCCCAGTTATTATATCCCTGCAGGATGTAGGATAATCCCAGCCAAACCCACATACTTACTACATTCCCGTTATGTCACATGTATTATTTCCTGTGAAGGAAGCGCTATGTATATTCCCATTATGGTCACAAATTGGACGATACTGTATTTCCATTATGTCTCCTATTATTTTCCCATGATATCTCATAGAATACTGTCATCCAAAACCACATCATTATTGAATGATTGAAAATGATGCCTCCGTTTTATGTCAAGATTGTCTTGACACTTAGACCCCCAAGATTTCAATAGCGCCTCACTTAAAAGATGACATTATTTTTGATTCAAATGAACTTTTATGGTGCAGAAGCCGCATGGTGCCTGTGCCTACAGTGTATGTATTTGTCAGTGTGTCTCTATCTGCATTTCTGTCTCTTGCTGGCCGCCAGCCTGTGTGATGATGTCAGCCTGTCTGTGATGTAAGAGAGACATTGTGATATCATCACATACTGTAGGCAGGATGGCAGGTGTAAAGCTTCTAAAAGAGAGAGGGAGGGAGAGAGGTAGAGGAGAGAGAGGGAGAAAGAGGGAGAGAGAGAGCAAGCAGCTCCTCCCTCCCATGCAAATGACTGGAGGCAGAGGAGTAGAGGGACAGAAGCCTGTGCTGCTTGTAATGGGACAGGATTTGGGGTGCTGTTTCATGCTCTATCTCCCTCCCTCCCACTGTCTCAGGTGCAGAAAGTTTTCAAGGGAGAGAGGAAAGGAAGAGGAAAATGGAAGCTGAGGAGAGCTGGTCCTGTCCCTCTTGTTGGTAAAGAGGGGGCATCCAGAAAGAGGTAAGGAGATAGTTTTATTTTAATTCAAGAAGGAGTGCCTGGTGGCGAAGCTGGTGTGCTCTGTCACACTACAGACCCCTCCCTGTGTGTGTGCGTGCGTGCGTGCGTCTGCAGGGGGTATCTGTCCCATCCATAGATATCAGGGGTACTGCAGCTGCTGCTGCTGTTCAAACTTTTGCTTTAGGCCCATTCCTTTGATGTTAATAAGCGTTTCTAGTACAATCTTTTTCGCTCTGTTCACCCACATCTTTACATTACCTCGTGTGTGTGTGTGTGTGTGTGTGTGTGTATGTGTATGTGTGTGTACGTGTGTATAGCATGTGTTTGAAACACTATACTGTATCTGCATAGAAAAAAAGCCTTCTTTTAGTAATGTACAGTTCAAATACTGTATGAACATGACCCCATCTCATCTCATCCCCCTGACTCTGGATACAAAACATTCATGTATTCGTTTGCAACTTTTCATACAATTTGCTTGCACCATTTCAGAGAAATTAAATATTTAAAATGGAAATAAATTGGTAACTGCAGTAACAAACAACACTGTACATGCTAATAGTACATCCATGTAAGCAGTACATACATGCTCAGGAGTTGTTTTTTTGGATCGGTATATACTTGTCATTATCCACTTCAACCATTTTAATTCCCCCTTTTTAAATTATTGTACTGGTTGATGTGTATGTATATATATATATATATATATATATATATATATATATATATAGATATATATCTATATATATATATATATATATATATATATTTCAACCATTATCACCTACAGTACAGTAGCATACAGTGCTCCCACTGCAGCAAGGGATTCTGGGAAATGACATGCAATGTTTACTCGCTCATCCCACAACGTGGCGGTATCAAATATAGCGTTTTCCCAGTTATTATATCCCTGCAGGATGTAGGATAATCCCAGCCAAACCCACATACTTACTACATTCCCGTTATGTCACATGTATTATTTCCTGTGAAGGAAGCGCTATGTATATTCCCATTATGGTCACAAATTGGACGATACTGTATTTCCATTATGTCTCCTATTATTTTCCCATGATATCTCATAGAATACTGTCATCCAAAACCACATCATTATTGAATGATTGAAAATGAGGCCTCCGTTTTATGTCAAGATTGTCTTGACACTTAGACCCCCAAGATTTCAATAGCGCCTCACTTAAAAGATGACATTATTTTTGATTCAAATGAACTTTTATGGTGCAGAAGCCGCATGGTGCCTGTGCCTACAGTGTATGTATTTGTCAGTGTGTCTCTATCTGCATTTCTGTCTCTTGCTGGCCGCCAGCCTGTGTGATGATGTCAGCCTGTCTGTGATGTAAGAGAGACATTGTGATATCATCACATACTGTAGGCAGGATGGCAGGTGTAAAGCTTCTAAAAGAGAGAGGGAGGGAGAGAGGTAGAGGAGAGAGAGGGAGAAAGAGGGAGAGAGAGAGCAAGCAGCTCCTCCCTCCCATGCAAATGACTGGAGGCAGAGGAGTAGAGGGACAGAAGCCTGTGCTGCTTGTAATGGGACAGGATTTGGGGTGCTGTTTCATGCTCTATCTCCCTCCCTCCCACTGTCTCAGGTGCAGAAAGTTTTCAAGGGAGAGAGGAAAGGAAGAGGAAAATGGAAGCTGAGGAGAGCTGGTCCTGTCCCTCTTGTTGGTAAAGAGGGGGCATCCAGAAAGAGGTAAGGAGATAGTTTTATTTTAATTCAAGAAGGAGTGCCTGGTGGCGAAGCTGGTGTGCTCTGTCACACTACAGACCCCTCCCTGTGTGTGTGCGTGCGTGCGTGCGTCTGCAGGGGGTATCTGTCCCATCCATAGATATCAGGGGTACTGCAGCTGCTGCTGCTGTTCAAACTTTTGCTTTAGGCCCATTCCTTTGATGTTAATAAGCGTTTCTAGTACAATCTTTTTCGCTCTGTTCACCCACATCTTTACATTACCTCGTGTGTGTGTGTGTGTGTGTGTGTGTGTGTGTATGTGTATGTGTGTGTACGTGTGTATAGCATGTGTTTGAAACACTATACTGTATCTGCATAGAAAAAAAGCCTTCTTTTAGTAATGTACAGTTCAAATACTGTATGAACATGACCCCATCTCATCTCATCCCCCTGACTCTGGATACAAAACATTCATGTATTCGTTTGCAACTTTTCATACAATTTGCTTGCACCATTTCAGAGAAATTAAATATTTAAAATGGAAATAAATTGGTAACTGCAGTAACAAACAACACTGTACATGCTAATAGTACATCCATGTAAGCAGTACATACATGCTCAGGAGTTGTTTTTTTGGATCGGTATATACTTGTCATTATCCACTTCAACCATTTTAATTCCCCCCTTTTAAATTATTGTACTGGTTGATGTGTATGTATATATATATATATATATATATATATATATATATATATATATATATATATATATAGATATATATCTATATATCTATATATATATATATATATATATATATATATTTCAACCATTATCACCTACAGTACAGTAGCATACAGTGCTCCCACTGCAGCAAGGGATTCTGGGAAATGACATGCAATGTTTACTCGCTCATCCCACAACGTGGCGGTATCAAATATAGCGTTTTCCCAGTTATTATATCCCTGCAGGATGTAGGATAATCCCAGCCAAACCCACATACTTACTACATTCCCGTTATGTCACATGTATTATTTCCTGTGAAGGAAGCGCTATGTATATTCCCATTATGGTCACAAATTGGACGATACTGTATTTCCATTATGTCTCCTATTATTTTCCCATGATATCTCATAGAATACTGTCATCCAAAACCACATCATTATTGAATGATTGAAAATGATGCCTCCGTTTTATGTCAAGATTGTCTTGACACTTAGACCCCCAAGATTTCAATAGCGCCTCACTTAAAAGATGACATTATTTTTGATTCAAATGAACTTTTATGGTGCAGAAGCCGCATGGTGCCTGTGCCTACAGTGTATGTATTTGTCAGTGTGTCTCTATCTGCATTTCTGTCTCTTGCTGGCCGCCAGCCTGTGTGATGATGTCAGCCTGTCTGTGATGTAAGAGAGACATTGTGATATCATCACATACTGTAGGCAGGATGGCAGGTGTAAAGCTTCTAAAAGAGAGAGGGAGGGAGAGAGGTAGAGGAGAGAGAGGGAGAAAGAGGGAGAGAGAGAGCAAGCAGCTCCTCCCTCCCATGCAAATGACTGGAGGCAGAGGAGTAGAGGGACAGAAGCCTGTGCTGCTTGTAATGGGACAGGATTTGGGGTGCTGTTTCATGCTCTATCTCCCTCCCTCCCACTGTCTCAGGTGCAGAAAGTTTTCAAGGGAGAGAGGAAAGGAAGAGGAAAATGGAAGCTGAGGAGAGCTGGTCCTGTCCCTCTTGTTGGTAAAGAGGGGGCATCCAGAAAGAGGTAAGGAGATAGTTTTATTTTAATTCAAGAAGGAGTGCCTGGTGGCGAAGCTGGTGTGCTCTGTCACACTACAGACCCCTCCCTGTGTGTGTGTGTGCGTGTGTGCGTGCGTGCGTGCGTGCGTGCGTCTGCAGGGGGTATCTGTCCCATCCATAGATATCAGGGGTACTGCAGCTGCTGCTGCTGTTCAAACTTTTGCTTTAGGCCCATTCCTTTGATGTTAATAAGCGTTTCTAGTACAATCTTTTTCGCTCTGTTCACCCACATCTTTACATTACCTCGTGTGTGTGTGTGTGTGTGTGTGTGTGTGTGTATGTGTATGTGTATGTGTGTGTACGTGTGTATAGCATGTGTTTGAAACACTATACTGTATCTGCATAGAAAAAAAGCCTTCTTTTAGTAATGTACAGTTCAAATACTGTATGAACATGACCCCATCTCATCTCATCCCCCTGACTCTGGATACAAAACATTCATGTATTCGTTTGCAACTTTTCATACAATTTGCTTGCACCATTTCAGAGAAATTAAATATTTAAAATGGAAATAAATTGGTAACTGCAGTAACAAACAACACTGTACATGCTAATAGTACATCCATGTAAGCAGTACATACATGCTCAGGAGCTGTTTTTTTGGATCGGTATATACTTGTCATTATCCACTTCAACCATTTTAATTCCCCCCTTTTAAATTATTGTACTGGTTGATGTGTATGTATATATATATATATATATATATATATAGATATATATATATATATATATATATATATATATATATATATATATATATATATATATATTTCAACCATTATCACCTACAGTACAGTAGCATACAGTGCTCCCACTGCAGCAAGGGATTCTGGGAAATGACATGCAATGTTTACTCGCTCATCCCACAACGTGGCGGTATCAAATATAGCATTTTCCCAGTTATTATATCCCTGCAGGATGTAGGATAATCCCAGCCAAACCCACATACTTACTACATTCCCGTTATGTCACATGTATTATTTCCTGTGAAGGAAGCGCTATGTATATTCCCATTATGGTCACAAATTGGACGATACTGTATTTCCATTATGTCTCCTATTATTTTCCCATGATATCTCATAGAATACTGTCATCCAAAACCACATCATTATTGAATGATTGAAAATGATGCCTCCGTTTTATGTCAAGATTGTCTTGACACTTAGACCCCCAAGATTTCAATAGCGCCTCACTTAAAAGATGACATTATTTTTGATTCAAATGAACTTTTATGGTGCAGAAGCCGCATGGTGCCTGTGCCTACAGTGTATGTATTTGTCAGTGTGTCTCTATCTGCATTTCTGTCTCTTGCTGGCCGCCAGCCTGTGTGATGATGTCAGCCTGTCTGTGATGTAAGAGAGACATTGTGATATCATCACATACTGTAGGCAGGATGGCAGGTGTAAAGCTTCTAAAAGAGAGAGGGAGGGAGAGAGGTAGAGGAGAGAGAGGGAGAAAGAGGGAGAGAGAGAGCAAGCAGCTCCTCCCTCCCATGCAAATGACTGGAGGCAGAGGAGTAGAGGGACAGAAGCCTGTGCTGCTTGTAATGGGACAGGATTTGGGGTGCTGTTTCATGCTCTATCTCCCTCCCTCCCACTGTCTCAGGTGCAGAAAGTTTTCAAGGGAGAGAGGAAAGGAAGAGGAAAATGGAAGCTGAGGAGAGCTGGTCCTGTCCCTCTTGTTGGTAAAGAGGGGGCATCCAGAAAGAGGTAAGGAGATAGTTTTATTTTAATTCAAGAAGGAGTGCCTGGTGGCGAAGCTGGTGTGCTCTGTCACACTACAGACCCCTCCCTGTGTGTGTGCGTGCGTGCGTGCGTGCGTCTGCAGGGGGTATCTGTCCCATCCATAGATATCAGGGGTACTGCAGCTGCTGCTGCTGTTCAAACTTTTGCTTTAGGCCCATTCCTTTGATGTTAATAAGCGTTTCTAGTACAATCTTTTTCGCTCTGTTCACCCACATCTTTACATTACCTCGTGTGTGTGTGTGTGTGTGTGTGTATGTGTATGTGTGTGTACGTGTGTATAGCATGTGTTTGAAACACTATACTGTATCTGCATAGAAAAAAAGCCTTCTTTTAGTAATGTACAGTTCAAATACTGTATGAACATGACCCCATCTCATCTCATCCCCCTGACTCTGGATACAAAACATTCATGTATTCGTTTGCAACTTTTCATACAATTTGCTTGCACCATTTCAGAGAAATTAAATATTTAAAATGGAAATAAATTGGTAACTGCAGTAACAAACAACACTGTACATGCTAATAGTACATCCATGTAAGCAGTACATACATGCTCAGGAGTTGTTTTTTTGGATCGGTATATACTTGTCATTATCCACTTCAACCATTTTAATTCCCCCCTTTTAAATTATTGTACTGGTTGATGTGTATGTATATATATATATATATATATATATATATATATATATATATATATATATATATATAGATATATATCTATATATCTATATATATATATATATATTTCAACCATTATCACCTACAGTACAGTAGCATACAGTGCTCCCACTGCAGCAAGGGATTCTGGGAAATGACATGCAATGTTTATTCGCTCATCCCACAACGTGGCGGTATCAAATATAGCGTTTTCCCAGTTATTATATCCCTGCGGGATGTAGGATAATCCCAGCCAAACCCACATACTTACTACATTCCCGTTATGTCACATGTATTATTTCCTGTGAAGGGAGCGCTATGTATATTCCCATTATGGTCACAAATTGGACGATACTGTATTTCCATTATGTCTCCTATTATTTTCCCATGATATCTCATAGAATACTGTCATCCAAAACCACATCATTATTGAATGATTGAAAATGATGCCTCCGTTTTATGTCAAGATTGTCTTGACACTTAGACCCCCAAGATTTCAATAGCGCCTCACTTAAAAGATGACATTATTTTTGATTCAAATGAACTTTTATGGTGCAGAAGCCGCATGGTGCCTGTGCCTACAGTGTATGTATTTGTCAGTGTGTCTCTATCTGCATTTCTGTCTCTTGCTGGCCGCCAGCCTGTGTGATGATGTCAGCCTGTCTGTGATGTAAGAGAGACATTGTGATATCATCACATACTGTAGGCAGGATGGCAGGTGTAAAGCTTCTAAAAGAGAGAGGGAGGGAGAGAGGTAGAGGAGAGAGAGGGAGAAAGAGGGAGAGAGAGAGCAAGCAGCTCCTCCCTCCCATGCAAATGACTGGAGGCAGAGGAGTAGAGGGACAGAAGCCTGTGCTGCTTGTAATGGGACAGGATTTGGGGTGCTGTTTCATGCTCTATCTCCCTCCCTCCCACTGTCTCAGGTGCAGAAAGTTTTCAAGGGAGAGAGGAAAGGAAGAGGAAAATGGAAGCTGAGGAGAGCTGGTCCTGTCCCTCTTGTTGGTAAAGAGGGGGCATCCAGAAAGAGGTAAGGAGATAGTTTTATTTTAATTCAAGAAGGAGTGCCTGGTGGCGAAGCTGGTGTGCTCTGTCACACTACAGACCCCTCCCTGTGTGTGTATGTGCGTGCGTGCGTGCGTGCGTCTGCAGGGGGTATCTGTCCCATCCATAGATATCAGGGGTACTGCAGCTGCTGCTGCTGTTCAAACTTTTGCTTTAGGCCCATTCCTTTGATGTTAATAAGCGTTTCTAGTACAATCTTTTTCGCTCTGTTCACCCACATCTTTACATTACCTCGTGTGTGTGTGTGTGTGTGTGTATGTGTATGTGTGTGTACGTGTGTATAGCATGTGTTTGAAACACTATACTGTATCTGCATAGAAAAAAAGCCTTCTTTTAGTAATGTACAGTTCAAATACTGTATGAACATGACCCCATCTCATCTCATCCCCCTGACTCTGGATACAAAACATTCATGTATTCGTTTGCAACTTTTCATACAATTTGCTTGCACCATTTCAGAGAAATTAAATATTTAAAATGGAAATAAATTGGTAACTGCAGTAACAAACAACACTGTACATGCTAATAGTACATCCATGTAAGCAGTACATACATGCTCAGGAGTTGTTTTTTTGGATCGGTATATACTTGTCATTATCCACTTCAACCATTTTAATTCCCCCCTTTTAAATTATTGTACTGGTTGATGTGTATGTATATATATATATATATATATATATATATATATATATATATATATATATATATATAGATATATATCTATATATCTATATATATATATAAATATATATATATATATATATATATTTCAACCATTATCACCTACAGTACAGTAGCATACAGTGCTCCCACTGCAGCAAGGGATTCTGGGAAATGACATGCAATGTTTACTCGCTCATCCCACAACGTGGCGGTATCAAATATAGCGTTTTCCCAGTTATTATATCCCTGCAGGATGTAGGATAATCCCAGCCAAACCCACATACTTACTACATTCCCGTTATGTCACATGTATTATTTCCTGTGAAGGAAGCGCTATGTATATTCCCATTATGGTCACAAATTGGACGATACTGTATTTCCATTATGTCTCCTATTATTTTCCCATGATATCTCATAGAATACTGTCATCCAAAACCACATCATTATTGAATGATTGAAAATGATGCCTCCGTTTTATGTCAAGATTGTCTTGACACTTAGACCCCCAAGATTTCAATAGCGCCTCACTTAAAAGATGACATTATTTTTGATTCAAATGAACTTTTATGGTGCAGAAGCCGCATGGTGCCTGTGCCTACAGTGTATGTATTTGTCAGTGTGTCTCTATCTGAATTTCTGTCTCTTGCTGGCCGCCAGCCTGTGTGATGATGTCAGCCTGTCTGTGATGTAAGAGAGACATTGTGATATCATCACATACTGTAGGCAGGATGGCAGGTGTAAAGCTTCTAAAAGAGAGAGGGAGGGAGAGAGGTAGAGGAGAGAGAGGGAGAAAGAGGGAGAGAGAGAGCAAGCAGCTCCTCCCTCCCATGCAAATGACTGGAGGCAGAGGAGTAGAGGGACAGAAGCCTGTGCTGCTTGTAATGGGACAGGATTTGGGGTGCTGTTTCATGCTCTATCTCCCTCCCTCCCACTGTCTCAGGTGCAGAAAGTTTTCAAGGGAGAGAGGAAAGGAAGAGGAAAATGGAAGCTGAGGAGAGCTGGTCCTGTCCCTCTTGTTGGTAAAGAGGGGGCATCCAGAAAGAGGTAAGGAGATAGTTTTATTTTAATTCAAGAAGGAGTGCCTGGTGGCGAAGCTGGTGTGCTCTGTCACACTACAGACCCCTCCCTGTGTGTGTGTGTGCGTGTGTGCGTGCGTGCGTGCGTCTGCAGGGGGTATCTGTCCCATCCATAGATATCAGGGGTACTGCAGCTGCTGCTGCTGTTCAAACTTTTGCTTTAGGCCCATTCCTTTGATGTTAATAAGCGTTTCTAGTACAATCTTTTTCGCTCTGTTCACCCACATCTTTACATTACCTCGTGTGTGTGTGTGTGTGTGTGTGTGTGTGTATGTGTATGTGTGTGTACGTGTGTATAGCATGTGTTTGAAACACTATACTGTATCTGCATAGAAAAAAAGCCTTCTTTTAGTAATGTACAGTTCAAATACTGTATGAACATGACCCCATCTCATCTCATCCCCCTGACTCTGGATACAAAACATTCATGTATTCGTTTGCAACTTTTCATACAATTTGCTTGCACCATTTCAGAGAAATTAAATATTTAAAATGGAAATAAATTGGTAACTGCAGTAACAAACAACACTGTACATGCTAATAGTACATCCATGTAAGCAGTACATACATGCTCAGGAGCTGTTTTTTTGGATCGGTATATACTTGTCATTATCCACTTCAACCATTTTAATTCCCCCCTTTTAAATTATTGTACTGGTTGATGTGTATGTATATATATATATATATATATATATAGATATATATATATATATATATCTATATATATATATATATATATATATATATTTCAACCATTATCACCTACAGTACAGTAGCATACAGTGCTCCCACTGCAGCAAGGGATTCTGGGAAATGACATGCAATGTTTACTCGCTCATCCCACAACGTGGCGGTATCAAATATAGCGTTTTCCCAGTTATTATATCCCTGCAGGATGTAGGATAATCCCAGCCAAACCCACATACTTACTACATTCCCGTTATGTCACATGTATTATTTCCTGTGAAGGAAGCGCTATGTATATTCCCATTATGGTCACAAATTGGACGATACTGTATTTCCATTATGTCTCCTATTATTTTCCCATGATATCTCATAGAATACTGTCATCCAAAACCACATCATTATTGAATGATTGAAAATGATGCCTCCGTTTTATGTCAAGATTGTCTTGACACTTAGACCCCCAAGATTTCAATAGCGCCTCACTTAAAAGATGACATTATTTTTGATTCAAATGAACTTTTATGGTGCAGAAGCCGCATGGTGCCTGTGCCTACAGTGTATGTATTTGTCAGTGTGTCTCTATCTGCATTTCTGTCTCTTGCTGGCCGCCAGCCTGTGTGATGATGTCAGCCTGTCTGTGATGTAAGAGAGACATTGTGATATCATCACATACTGTAGGCAGGATGGCAGGTGTAAAGCTTCTAAAAGAGAGAGGGAGGGAGAGAGGTAGAGGAGAGAGAGGGAGAAAGAGGGAGAGAGAGAGCAAGCAGCTCCTCCCTCCCATGCAAATGACTGGAGGCAGAGGAGTAGAGGGACAGAAGCCTGTGCTGCTTGTAATGGGACAGGATTTGGGGTGCTGTTTCATGCTCTATCTCCCTCCCTCCCACTGTCTCAGGTGCAGAAAGTTTTCAAGGGAGAGAGGAAAGGAAGAGGAAAATGGAAGCTGAGGAGAGCTGGTCCTGTCCCTCTTGTTGGTAAAGAGGGGGCATCCAGAAAGAGGTAAGGAGATAGTTTTATTTTAATTCAAGAAGGAGTGCCTGGTGGCGAAGCTGGTGTGCTCTGTCACACTACAGACCCCTCCCTGTGTGTGTGTGTGCGTGTGTGCGTGCGTGCGTGCGTGCGTGCGTCTGCAGGGGGTATCTGTCCCATCCATAGATATCAGGGGTACTGCAGCTGCTGCTGCTGTTCAAACTTTTGCTTTAGGCCCATTCCTTTGATGTTAATAAGCGTTTCTAGTACAATCTTTTTCGCTCTGTTCACCCACATCTTTACATTACCTCGTGTGTGTGTGTGTGTGTGTGTGTGTGTGTATGTGTATGTGTGTGTACGTGTGTATAGCATGTGTTTGAAACACTATACTGTATCTGCATAGAAAAAAAGCCTTCTTTTAGTAATGTACAGTTCAAATACTGTATGAACATGACCCCATCTCATCTCATCCCCCTGACTCTGGATACAAAACATTCATGTATTCGTTTGCAACTTTTCATACAATTTGCTTGCACCATTTCAGAGAAATTAAATATTTAAAATGGAAATAAATTGGTAACTGCAGTAACAAACAACACTGTACATGCTAATAGTACATCCATGTAAGCAGTACATACATGCTCAGGAGTTGTTTTTTTGGATCGGTATATACTTGTCATTATCCACTTCAACCATTTTAATTCCCCCCTTTTAAATTATTGTACTGGTTGATGTGTATGTATATATATATATATATATATATATATATATATATATATATATATATATCTATATATATATATATATATATATTTCAACCATTATCACCTACAGTACAGTAGCATACAGTGCTCCCACTGCAGCAAGGGATTCTGGGAAATGACATGCAATGTTTACTCGCTCATCCCACAACGTGGCGGTATCAAATATAGCGTTTTCCCAGTTATTATATCCCTGCAGGATGTAGGATAATCCCAGCCAAACCCACATACTTACTACATTCCCGTTATGTCACATGTATTATTTCCTGTGAAGGAAGCGCTATGTATATTCCCATTATGGTCACAAATTGGACGATACTGTATTTCCATTATGTCTCCTATTATTTTCCCATGATATCTCATAGAATACTGTCATCCAAAACCACATCATTATTGAATGATTGAAAATGATGCCTCCGTTTTATGTCAAGATTGTCTTGACACTTAGACCCCCAAGATTTCAATAGCGCCTCACTTAAAAGATGACATTATTTTTGATTCAAATGAACTTTTATGGTGCAGAAGCCGCATGGTGCCTGTGCCTACAGTGTATGTATTTGTCAGTGTGTCTCTATCTGCATTTCTGTCTCTTGCTGGCCGCCAGCCTGTGTGATGATGTCAGCCTGTCTGTGATGTAAGAGAGACATTGTGATATCATCACATACTGTAGGCAGGATGGCAGGTGTAAAGCTTCTAAAAGAGAGAGGGAGGGAGAGAGGTAGAGGAGAGAGAGGGAGAAAGAGGGAGAGAGAGAGCAAGCAGCTCCTCCCTCCCATGCAAATGACTGGAGGCAGAGGAGTAGAGGGACAGAAGCCTGTGCTGCTTGTAATGGGACAGGATTTGGGGTGCTGTTTCATGCTCTATCTCCCTCCCTCCCACTGTCTCAGGTGCAGAAAGTTTTCAAGGGAGAGAGGAAAGGAAGAGGAACATGGAAGCTGAGGAGAGCTGGTCCTGTCCCTCTTGTTGGTAAAGAGGGGGCACCCAGAAAGAGGTAAGGAGATAGTTTTATTTTAATTCAAGAAGGAGTGCCTGGTGGCGAAGCTGGTGTGCTCTGTCACACTACAGACCCCTCCCTGTGTGTGTGTGTGCGTGCGTGCGTGCGTGCGTGCGTCTGCAGGGGGTATCTGTCCCATCCATAGATATCAGGGGTACTGCAGCTGCTGCTGCTGTTCAAACTTTTGCTTTAGGCCCATTCCTTTGATGTTAATAAGCGTTTCTAGTACAATCTTTTTCGCTCTGTTCACCCACATCTTTACAATACCTCGTGTGTGTGTGTGTGTGTGTGTGTGTGTGTGTGTGTGTGTGTGTGTGTATGTGTATGTGTGTGTACGTGTGTATAGCATGTGTTTGAAACACTATACTGTATCTGCATAGAAAAAAAGCCTTCTTTTAGTAATGTACAGTTCAAATACTGTATGAACATGACCCCATCTCATCTCATCCCCCTGACTCTGGATACAAAACATTCATGTATTCGTTTGCAACTTTTCATACAATTTGCTTGCACCATTTCAGAGAAATTAAATATTTAAAATGGAAATAAATTGGTAACTGCAGTAACAAACAACAGTGTACATGCTAATAGTACATCCATGTAAGCAGTACATACATGCTCAGGAGCTGTTTTTTTGGATCGGTATATACTTGTCATTATCCACTTCAACCATTTTAATTCCCCCCTTTTAAATTATTGTACTGGTTGATGTGTATGTATATATATATATATATATATATATATATATATATATATAGATATATATCTATATATCTATATATATATATATATATATATTTCAACCATTATCACCTACAGTACAGTAGCATACAGTGCTCCCACTGCAGCAAGGGATTCTGGGAAATGACATGCAATGTTTACTCGCTCATCCCACAACGTGGCGGTATCAAATATAGCGTTTTCCCAGTTATTATATCCCTGCAGGATGTACAGCAGCGGCAGCTCTTATTCGAGCAAAAGCCGCTGGCTGTATGTGGCTGGGAAGCGGGTAGCCGCGGCGCGTGGCGGCGCACTGTGACGTCACAGTCACAGGCGCGCCCGGCTTCCCCGTCTTCCCCGGCTTCCCCAGGCTTCCCCGACACCCCTGGAGATGAAATTAAGGTAAGCGGGGGTTCGGGGAAGCAGAGTGGCAGAGCAGATGGGGTACAGGGGTCCGGAAGGGTGTGTAAATTGCGCGCGATGGAGGAGGGGCGGTGAGTGGGGGAACGCGGCGGCGCGCGTGCATTACTGGCGGTAGCTGGGGCAGATCCCGGCATGCCGCCGGTATTTAGTGCAATAAGATATGTCGCTACTGTAGGATAATCCCAGCCAAACCCACATACTTACTACATTCCCGTTATGTCACATGTATTATTTCCTGTGAAGGAAGCGCTATGTATATTCCCATTATGGTCACAAATTGGACGATACTGTATTTCCATTATGTCTCCTATTATTTTCCCATGATATCTCATAGAATACTGTCATCCAAAACCACATCATTATTGAATGATTGAAAATGATGCCTCCGTTTTATGTCAAGATTGTCTTGACACTTAGACCCCCAAGATTTCAATAGCGCCTCACTTAAAAGATGACATTATTTTTGATTCAAATGAACTTTTATGGTGCAGAAGCCGCATGGTGCCTGTGCCTACAGTGTATGTATTTGTCAGTGTGTCTCTATCTGCATTTCTGTCTCTTGCTGGCCGCCAGCCTGTGTGATGATGTCAGCCTGTCTGTGATGTAAGAGAGACATTGTGATATCATCACATACTGTAGGCAGGATGGCAGGTGTAAAGCTTCTAAAAGAGAGAGGGAGGGAGAGAGGTAGAGGAGAGAGAGGGAGAAAGAGGGAGAGAGAGAGCAAGCAGCTCCTCCCTCCCATGCAAATGACTGGAGGCAGAGGAGTAGAGGGACAGAAGCCTGTGCTGCTTGTAATGGGACAGGATTTGGGGTGCTGTTTCATGCTCTATCTCCCTCCCTCCCACTGTCTCAGGTGCAGAAAGTTTTCAAGGGAGAGAGGAAAGGAAGAGGAAAATGGAAGCTGAGGAGAGCTGGTCCTGTCCCTCTTGTTGGTAAAGAGGGGGCATCCAGAAAGAGGTAAGGAGATAGTTTTATTTTAATTCAAGAAGGAGTGCCTGGTGGCGAAGCTGGTGTGCTCTGTCACACTACAGACCCCTCCCTGTGTGTGTGCGTGCGTGCGTGCGTGCGTGCGTCTGCAGGGGGTATCTGTCCCATCCATAGATATCAGGGGTACTGCAGCTGCTGCTGCTGTTCAAACTTTTGCTTTAGGCCCATTCCTTTGATGTTAATAAGCGTTTCTAGTACAATCTTTTTCGCTCTGTTCACCCACATCTTTACATTACCTCGTGTGTGTGTGTGTGTGTGTGTATGTGTATGTGTGTGTACGTGTGTATAGCATGTGTTTGAAACACTATACTGTATCTGCATAGAAAAAAAGCCTTCTTTTAGTAATGTACAGTTCAAATACTGTATGAACATGACCCCATCTCATCTCATCCCCCTGACTCTGGATACAAAACATTCATGTATTCGTTTGCAACTTTTCATACAATTTGCTTGCACCATTTCAGAGAAATTAAATATTTAAAATGGAAATAAATTGGTAACTGCAGTAACAAACAACACTGTACATGCTAATAGTACATCCATGTAAGCAGTACATACATGCTCAGGAGTTGTTTTTTTGGATCGGTATATACTTGTCATTATCCACTTCAACCATTTTAATTCCCCCCTTTTAAATTATTGTACTGGTTGATGTGTATGTATATATATATATATATATATATATATATATATATATATATATATATATATATATAGATATATATCTATATATCTATATATATATATATATATATATATATATATATATTTCAACCATTATCACCTACAGTACAGTAGCATACAGTGCTCCCACTGCAGCAAGGGATTCTGGGAAATGACATGCAATGTTTACTCGCTCATCCCACAACGTGGCGGTATCAAATATAGCGTTTTCCCAGTTATTATATCCCTGCAGGATGTAGGATAATCCCAGCCAAACCCACATACTTACTACATTCCCGTTATGTCACATGTATTATTTCCTGTGAAGGAAGCGCTATGTATATTCCCATTATGGTCACAAATTGGACGATACTGTATTTCCATTATGTCTCCTATTATTTTCCCATGATATCTCATAGAATACTGTCATCCAAAACCACATCATTATTGAATGATTGAAAATGATGCCTCCGTTTTATGTCAAGATTGTCTTGACACTTAGACCCCCAAGATTTCAATAGCGCCTCACTTAAAAGATGACATTATTTTTGATTCAAATGAACTTTTATGGTGCAGAAGCCGCATGGTGCCTGTGCCTACAGTGTATGTATTTGTTAGTGTGTCTCTATCTGCATTTCTGTCTCTTGCTGGCCGCCAGCCTGTGTGATGATGTCAGCCTGTCTGTGATGTAAGAGAGACATTGTGATATCATCACATACTGTAGGCAGGATGGCAGGTGTAAAGCTTCTAAAAGAGAGAGGGAGGGAGAGAGGTAGAGGAGAGAGAGGGAGAAAGAGGGAGAGAGAGAGCAAGCAGCTCCTCCCTCCCATGCAAATGACTGGAGGCAGAGGAGTAGAGGGACAGAAGCCTGTGCTGCTTGTAATGGGACAGGATTTGGGGTGCTGTTTCATGCTCTATCTCCCTCCCTCCCACTGTCTCAGGTGCAGAAAGTTTTCAAGGGAGAGAGGAAAGGAAGAGGAAAATGGAAGCTGAGGAGAGCTGGTCCTGTCCCTCTTGTTGGTAAAGAGGGGGCATCCAGAAAGAGGTAAGGAGATAGTTTTATTTTAATTCAAGAAGGAGTGCCTGGTGGCGAAGCTGGTGTGCTCTGTCACACTACAGACCCCTCCCTGTGTGTGTATGTGCGTGCGTGCGTGCGTGCGTGCGTCTGCAGGGGGTATCTGTCCCATCCATAGATATCAGGGGTACTGCAGCTGCTGCTGCTGTTCAAACTTTTGCTTTAGGCCCATTCCTTTGATGTTAATAAGCGTTTCTAGTACAATCTTTTTCGCTCTGTTCACCCACATCTTTACATTACCTCGTGTGTGTGTGTGTGTGTGTGTGTGTGTGTGTGTGTGTGTGTGTGTATGTCTATGTGTGTGTAGGTGTGTATAGCATGTGTTTGAAACACTATACTGTATCTGCATAGAAAAAAAGCCTTCTTTTAGTAATGTACAGTTCAAATACTGTATGAACATGACCCCATCTCATCTCATCCCCCTGACTCTGGATACAAAACATTCATGTATTCGTTTGCAACTTTTCATACAATTTGCTTGCACCATTTCAGAGAAATTAAATATTTAAAATGGAAATAAATTGGTAACTGCAGTAACAAACAACACTGTACATGCTAATAGTACATCCATGTAAGCAGTACATACATGCTCAGGAGTTGTTTTTTTGGATCGGTATATACTTGTCATTATCCACTTCAACCATTTTAATTCCCCCCTTTTAAATTATTGTACTGGTTGATGTGTATGTATATATATATATATATATATATATATATAGATATATATCTATATATCTATCTATATATATATATATATATATATATATTTCAACCATTATCACCTACAGTACAGTAGCATACAGTGCTCCCACTGCAGCAAGGGATTCTGGGAAATGACATGCAATGTTTACTCGCTCATCCCACAACGTGGCGGTATCAAATATAGCGTTTTCCCAGTTATTATATCCCTGCAGGATGTAGGATAATCCCAGCCAAACCCACATACTTACTACATTCCCGTTATGTCACATGTATTATTTCCTGTGAAGGAAGCGCTATGTATATTCCCATTATGGTCACAAATTGGACGATACTGTATTTCCATTATGTCTCCTATTATTTTCCCATGATATCTCATAGAATACTGTCATCCAAAACCACATCATTATTGAATGATTGAAAATGATGCCTCCGTTTTATGTCAAGATTGTCTTGACACTTAGACCCCCAAGATTTCAATAGCGCCTCACTTAAAAGATGACATTATTTTTGATTCAAATGAACTTTTATGGTGCAGAAGCCGCATGGTGCCTGTGCCTACAGTGTATGTATTTGTCAGTGTGTCTCTATCTGCATTTCTGTCTCTTGCTGGCCGCCAGCCTGTGTGATGATGTCAGCCTGTCTGTGATGTAAGAGAGACATTGTGATATCATCACATACTGTAGGCAGGATGGCAGGTGTAAAGCTTCTAAAAGAGAGAGGGAGGGAGAGAGGTAGAGGAGAGAGAGGGAGAAAGAGGGAGAGAGAGAGCAAGCAGCTCCTCCCTCCCATGCAAATGACTGGAGGCAGAGGAGTAGAGGGACAGAAGCCTGTGCTGCTTGTAATGGGACAGGATTTGGGGTGCTGTTTCATGCTCTATCTCCCTCCCTCCCACTGTCTCAGGTGCAGAAAGTTTTCAAGGGAGAGAGGAAAGGAAGAGGAACATGGAAGCTGAGGAGAGCTGGTCCTGTCCCTCTTGTTGGTAAAGAGGGGGCACCCAGAAAGAGGTAAGGAGATAGTTTTATTTTAATTCAAGAAGGAGTGCCTGGTGGCGAAGCTGGTGTGCTCTGTCACACTACAGACCCCTCCCTGTGTGTGTGTGTGCGTGCGTGCGTGCGTGCGTGCGTCTGCAGGGGGTATCTGTCCCATCCATAGATATCAGGGGTACTGCAGCTGCTGCTGCTGTTCAAACTTTTGCTTTAGGCCCATTCCTTTGATGTTAATAAGCGTTTCTAGTACAATCTTTTTCGCTCTGTTCACCCACATCTTTACAATACCTCGTGTGTGTGTGTGTGTGTGTGTGTGTGTGTGTGTGTGTGTGTGTGTATGTGTATGTGTGTGTACGTGTGTATAGCATGTGTTTGAAACACTATACTGTATCTGCATAGAAAAAAAGCCTTCTTTTAGTAATGTACAGTTCAAATACTGTATGAACATGACCCCATCTCATCTCATCCCCCTGACTCTGGATACAAAACATTCATGTATTCGTTTGCAACTTTTCATACAATTTGCTTGCACCATTTCAGAGAAATTAAATATTTAAAATGGAAATAAATTGGTAACTGCAGTAACAAACAACAGTGTACATGCTAATAGTACATCCATGTAAGCAGTACATACATGCTCAGGAGCTGTTTTTTTGGATCGGTATATACTTGTCATTATCCACTTCAACCATTTTAATTCCCCCCTTTTAAATTATTGTACTGGTTGATGTGTATGTATATATATATATATATATATATATATATATATATATAGATATATATCTATATATCTATATATATATATATATATATATATATATATTTCAACCATTATCACCTACAGTACAGTAGCATACAGTGCTCCCACTGCAGCAAGGGATTCTGGGAAATGACATGCAATGTTTACTCGCTCATCCCACAACGTGGCGGTATCAAATATAGCGTTTTCCCAGTTATTATATCCCTGCAGGATGTACAGCAGCGGCAGCTCTTATTCGAGCAAAAGCCGCTGGCTGTATGTGGCTGGGAAGCGGGTAGCCGCGGCGCGTGGCGGCGCACTGTGACGTCACAGTCACAGGCGCGCCCGGCTTCCCCGTCTTCCCCGGCTTCCCCAGGCTTCCCCGACACCCCTGGAGATGAAATTAAGGTAAGCGGGGGTTCGGGGAAGCAGAGTGGCAGAGCAGATGGGGTACAGGGGTCCGGAAGGGTGTGTAAATTGCGCGCGATGGAGGAGGGGCGGTGAGTGGGGGAACGCGGCGGCGCGCGTGCATTACTGGCGGCAGCTGGGGCAGATCCCGGCATGCCGCCGGTATTTAGTGCAATAAGATATGTCGCTACTGTAGGATAATCCCAGCCAAACCCACATACTTACTACATTCCCGTTATGTCACATGTATTATTTCCTGTGAAGGAAGCGCTATGTATATTCCCATTATGGTCACAAATTGGACGATACTGTATTTCCATTATGTCTCCTATTATTTTCCCATGATATCTCATAGAATACTGTCATCCAAAACCACATCATTATTGAATGATTGAAAATGATGCCTCCGTTTTATGTCAAGATTGTCTTGACACTTAGACCCCCAAGATTTCAATAGCGCCTCACTTAAAAGATGACATTATTTTTGATTCAAATGAACTTTTATGGTGCAGAAGCCGCATGGTGCCTGTGCCTACAGTGTATGTATTTGTCAGTGTGTCTCTATCTGCATTTCTGTCTCTTGCTGGCCGCCAGCCTGTGTGATGATGTCAGCCTGTCTGTGATGTAAGAGAGACATTGTGATATCATCACATACTGTAGGCAGGATGGCAGGTGTAAAGCTTCTAAAAGAGAGAGGGAGGGAGAGAGGTAGAGGAGAGAGAGGGAGAAAGAGGGAGAGAGAGAGCAAGCAGCTCCTCCCTCCCATGCAAATGACTGGAGGCAGAGGAGTAGAGGGACAGAAGCCTGTGCTGCTTGTAATGGGACAGGATTTGGGGTGCTGTTTCATGCTCTATCTCCCTCCCTCCCACTGTCTCAGGTGCAGAAAGTTTTCAAGGGAGAGAGGAAAGGAAGAGGAAAATGGAAGCTGAGGAGAGCTGGTCCTGTCCCTCTTGTTGGTAAAGAGGGGGCATCCAGAAAGAGGTAAGGAGATAGTTTTATTTTAATTCAAGAAGGAGTGCCTGGTGGCGAAGCTGGTGTGCTCTGTCACACTACAGACCCCTCCCTGTGTGTGTGCGTGCGTGCGTGCGTGCGTGCGTCTGCAGGGGGTATCTGTCCCATCCATAGATATCAGGGGTACTGCAGCTGCTGCTGCTGTTCAAACTTTTGCTTTAGGCCCATTCCTTTGATGTTAATAAGCGTTTCTAGTACAATCTTTTTCGCTCTGTTCACCCACATCTTTACATTACCTCGTGTGTGTGTGTGTGTGTGTGTATGTGTATGTGTGTGTACGTGTGTATAGCATGTGTTTGAAACACTATACTGTATCTGCATAGAAAAAAAGCCTTCTTTTAGTAATGTACAGTTCAAATACTGTATGAACATGACCCCATCTCATCTCATCCCCCTGACTCTGGATACAAAACATTCATGTATTCGTTTGCAACTTTTCATACAATTTGCTTGCACCATTTCAGAGAAATTAAATATTTAAAATGGAAATAAATTGGTAACTGCAGTAACAAACAACACTGTACATGCTAATAGTACATCCATGTAAGCAGTACATACATGCTCAGGAGTTGTTTTTTTGGATCGGTATATACTTGTCATTATCCACTTCAACCATTTTAATTCCCCCCTTTTAAATTATTGTACTGGTTGATGTGTATGTATATATATATATATATATATATATATATATATATATATATATATATATATATATATAGATATATATCTATATATCTATATATATATATATATATATATATATATATATATATTTCAACCATTATCACCTACAGTACAGTAGCATACAGTGCTCCCACTGCAGCAAGGGATTCTGGGAAATGACATGCAATGTTTACTCGCTCATCCCACAACGTGGCGGTATCAAATATAGCGTTTTCCCAGTTATTATATCCCTGCAGGATGTAGGATAATCCCAGCCAAACCCACATACTTACTACATTCCCGTTATGTCACATGTATTATTTCCTGTGAAGGAAGCGCTATGTATATTCCCATTATGGTCACAAATTGGACGATACTGTATTTCCATTATGTCTCCTATTATTTTCCCATGATATCTCATAGAATACTGTCATCCAAAACCACATCATTATTGAATGATTGAAAATGATGCCTCCGTTTTATGTCAAGATTGTCTTGACACTTAGACCCCCAAGATTTCAATAGCGCCTCACTTAAAAGATGACATTATTTTTGATTCAAATGAACTTTTATGGTGCAGAAGCCGCATGGTGCCTGTGCCTACAGTGTATGTATTTGTTAGTGTGTCTCTATCTGCATTTCTGTCTCTTGCTGGCCGCCAGCCTGTGTGATGATGTCAGCCTGTCTGTGATGTAAGAGAGACATTGTGATATCATCACATACTGTAGGCAGGATGGCAGGTGTAAAGCTTCTAAAAGAGAGAGGGAGGGAGAGAGGTAGAGGAGAGAGAGGGAGAAAGAGGGAGAGAGAGAGCAAGCAGCTCCTCCCTCCCATGCAAATGACTGGAGGCAGAGGAGTAGAGGGACAGAAGCCTGTGCTGCTTGTAATGGGACAGGATTTGGGGTGCTGTTTCATGCTCTATCTCCCTCCCTCCCACTGTCTCAGGTGCAGAAAGTTTTCAAGGGAGAGAGGAAAGGAAGAGGAAAATGGAAGCTGAGGAGAGCTGGTCCTGTCCCTCTTGTTGGTAAAGAGGGGGCATCCAGAAAGAGGTAAGGAGATAGTTTTATTTTAATTCAAGAAGGAGTGCCTGGTGGCGAAGCTGGTGTGCTCTGTCACACTACAGACCCCTCCCTGTGTGTGTATGTGCGTGCGTGCGTGCGTGCGTGCGTCTGCAGGGGGTATCTGTCCCATCCATAGATATCAGGGGTACTGCAGCTGCTGCTGCTGTTCAAACTTTTGCTTTAGGCCCATTCCTTTGATGTTAATAAGCGTTTCTAGTACAATCTTTTTCGCTCTGTTCACCCACATCTTTACATTACCTCGTGTGTGTGTGTGTGTGTGTGTGTGTGTGTGTGTGTGTGTGTATGTCTATGTGTGTGTAGGTGTGTATAGCATGTGTTTGAAACACTATACTGTATCTGCATAGAAAAAAAGCCTTCTTTTAGTAATGTACAGTTCAAATACTGTATGAACATGACCCCATCTCATCTCATCCCCCTGACTCTGGATACAAAACATTCATGTATTCGTTTGCAACTTTTCATACAATTTGCTTGCACCATTTCAGAGAAATTAAATATTTAAAATGGAAATAAATTGGTAACTGCAGTAACAAACAACACTGTACATGCTAATAGTACATCCATGTAAGCAGTACATACATGCTCAGGAGTTGTTTTTTTGGATCGGTATATACTTGTCATTATCCACTTCAACCATTTTAATTCCCCCCTTTTAAATTATTGTACTGGTTGATGTGTATGTATATATATATATATATATATATATATATATATATATATATATATATATATATAGATATATATCTATATATCTATATATATATATATATATATATATATATATATATTTCAACCATTATCACCTACAGTACAGTAGCATACAGTGCTCCCACTGCAGCAAGGGATTCTGGGAAATGACATGCAATGTTTACTCGCTCATCCCACAACGTGGCGGTATCAAATATAGCGTTTTCCCAGTTATTATATCCCTGCAGGATGTAGGATAATCCCAGCCAAACCCACATACTTACTACATTCCCGTTATGTCACATGTATTATTTCCTGTGAAGGAAGCGCTATGTATATTCCCATTATGGTCACAAATTGGACGATACTGTATTTCCATTATGTCTCCTATTATTTTCCCATGATATCTCATAGAATACTGTCATCCAAAACCACATCATTATTGAATGATTGAAAATGATGCCTCCGTTTTATGTCAAGATTGTCTTGACACTTAGACCCCCAAGATTTCAATAGCGCCTCACTTAAAAGATGACATTATTTTTGATTCAAATGAACTTTTATGGTGCAGAAGCCGCATGGTGCCTGTGCCTACAGTGTATGTATTTGTTAGTGTGTCTCTATCTGCATTTCTGTCTCTTGCTGGCCGCCAGCCTGTGTGATGATGTCAGCCTGTCTGTGATGTAAGAGAGACATTGTGATATCATCACATACTGTAGGCAGGATGGCAGGTGTAAAGCTTCTAAAAGAGAGAGGGAGGGAGAGAGGTAGAGGAGAGAGAGGGAGAAAGAGGGAGAGAGAGAGCAAGCAGCTCCTCCCTCCCATGCAAATGACTGGAGGCAGAGGAGTAGAGGGACAGAAGCCTGTGCTGCTTGTAATGGGACAGGATTTGGGGTGCTGTTTCATGCTCTATCTCCCTCCCTCCCACTGTCTCAGGTGCAGAAAGTTTTCAAGGGAGAGAGGAAAGGAAGAGGAAAATGGAAGCTGAGGAGAGCTGGTCCTGTCCTTCTTGTTGGTAAAGAGGGGGCATCCAGAAAGAGGTAAGGAGATAGTTTTATTTTAATTCAAGAAGGAGTGCCTGGTGGCGAAGCTGGTGTGCTCTGTCACACTACAGACCCCTCCCTGTGTGTGTGCGTGCGTGCGTGCGTCTGCAGGGGGTATCTGTCCCATCCATAGATATCAGGGGTACTGCAGCTGCTGCTGCTGTTCAAACTTTTGCTTTAGGCCCATTCCTTTGATGTTAATAAGCGTTTCTAGTACAATCTTTTTCGCTCTGTTCACCCACATCTTTACATTACCTCGTGTGTGTGTGTGTGTGTGTGTATGTGTATGTGTGTGTACGTGTGTATAGCATGTGTTTGAAACACTATACTGTATCTGCATAGAAAAAAAGCCTTCTTTTAGTAATGTACAGTTCAAATACTGTATGAACATGACCCCATCTCATCTCATCCCCCTGACTCTGGATACAAAACATTCATGTATTCGTTTGCAACTTTTCATACAATTTGCTTGCACCATTTCAGAGAAATTAAATATTTAAAATGGAAATAAATTGGTAACTGCAGTAACAAACAACACTGTACATGCTAATAGTACATCCATGTAAGCAGTACATACATGCTCAGGAGTTGTTTTTTTGGATCGGTATATACTTGTCATTATCCACTTCAACCATTTTAATTCCCCCCTTTTAAATTATTGTACTGGTTGATGTGTATGTATATATATATATATATATATATATATATATATATATAGATATATATCTATATATCTATATATATATATATATATATATATATTTCAACCATTATCACCTACAGTACAGTAGCATACAGTGCTCCCACTGCAGCAAGGGATTCTGGGAAATGACATGCAATGTTTACTCGCTCATCCCACAACGTGGCGGTATCAAATATAGCGTTTTCCCAGTTATTATATCCCTGCAGGATGTAGGATAATCCCAGCCAAACCCACATACTTACTACATTCCCGTTATGTCACATGTATTATTTCCTGTGAAGGAAGCGCTATGTATATTCCCATTATGGTCACAAATTGGACGATACTGTATTTCCATTATGTCTCCTATTATTTTCCCACGATATCTCATAGAATACTGTCATCCAAAACCACATCATTATTGAATGATTGAAAATGATGCCTCCGTTTTATGTCAAGATTGTCTTGACACTTAGACCCCCAAGATTTCAATAGCGCCTCACTTAAAAGATGACATTATTTTTGATTCAAATGAACTTTTATGGTGCAGAAGCCGCATGGTGCCTGTGCCTACAGTGTATGTATTTGTCAGTGTGTCTCTATCTGCATTTCTGTCTCTTGCTGGCCGCCAGCCTGTGTGATGATGTCAGCCTGTCTGTGATGTAAGAGAGACATTGTGATATCATCACATACTGTAGGCAGGATGGCAGGTGTAAAGCTTCTAAAAGAGAGAGGGAGGGAGAGAGGTAGAGGAGAGAGAGGGAGAAAGAGGGAGAGAGAGAGCAAGCAGCTCCTCCCTCCCATGCAAATGACTGGAGGCAGAGGAGTAGAGGGACAGAAGCCTGTGCTGCTTGTAATGGGACAGGATTTGGGGTGCTGTTTCATGCTCTATCTCCCTCCCTCCCACTGTCTCAGGTGCAGAAAGTTTTCAAGGGAGAGAGGAAAGGAAGAGGAAAATGGAAGCTGAGGAGAGCTGGTCCTGTCCCTCTTGTTGGTAAAGAGGGGGCATCCAGAAAGAGGTAAGGAGATAGTTTTATTTTAATTCAAGAAGGAGTGCCTGGTGGCGAAGCTGGTGTGCTCTGTCACACTACAGACCCCTCCCTGTGTGTGTGTGTGTGCGTGCGTGCGTGCGTGCGTCTGCAGGGGGTATCTGTCCCATCCATAGATATCAGGGGTACTGCAGCTGCTGCTGCTGTTCAAACTTTTGCTTTAGGCCCATTCCTTTGATGTTAATAAGCGTTTCTAGTACAATCTTTTTCGCTCTGTTCACCCACATCTTTACATTACCTCGTGTGTGTGTGTGTGTGTGTGTGTGTGTGTGTGTGTGTATGTGTATGTGTGTGTACGTGTGTATAGCATGTGTTTGAAACACTATACTGTATCTGCATAGAAAAAAAGCCTTCTTTTAGTAATGTACAGTTCAAATACTGTATGAACATGACCCCATCTCATCTCATCCCCCTGACTCTGGATACAAAACATTCATGTATTCGTTTGCAACTTTTCATACAATTTGCTTGCACCATTTCAGAGAAATTAAATATTTAAAATGGAAATAAATTGGTAACTGCAGTAACAAACAACACTGTACATGCTAATAGTACATCCATGTAAGCAGTACATACATGCTCAGGAGTTGTTTTTTTGGATCGGTATATACTTGTCATTATCCACTTCAACCATTTTAATTCCCCCCTTTTAAATTATTGTACTGGTTGATGTGTATGTATATATATATATATATATATATATATATATATATATATATATATAGATATATATATAGATATATATCTATATATCTATATATATATATATATATATATATATATATATATATATTTCAACCATTATCACCTACAGTACAGTAGCATACAGTGCTCCCACTGCAGCAAGGGATTCTGGGAAATGACATGCAATGTTTACTCGCTCATCCCACAACGTGGCGGTATCAAATATAGCGTTTTCCCAGTTATTATATCCCTGCAGGATGTAGGATAATCCCAGCCAAACCCACATACTTACTACATTCCCGTTATGTCACATGTATTATTTCCTGTGAAGGAAGCGCTATGTATATTCCCATTATGGTCACAAATTGGACGATACTGTATTTCCATTATGTCTCCTATTATTTTCCCATGATATCTCATAGAATACTGTCATCCAAAACCACATCATTATTGAATGATTGAAAATGATGCCTCCGTTTTATGTCAAGATTGTCTTGACACTTAGACCCCCAAGATTTCAATAGCGCCTCACTTAAAAGATGACATTATTTTTTATTCAAATGAACTTTTATGGTGCAGAAGCCGCATGGTGCCTGTGCCTACAGTGTATGTATTTGTCAGTGTGTCTCTATCTGCATTTCTGTCTCTTGCTGGCCGCCAGCCTGTGTGATGATGTCAGCCTGTCTGTGATGTAAGAGAGACATTGTGATATCATCACATACTGTAGGCAGGATGGCAGGTGTAAAGCTTCTAAAAGAGAGAGGGAGGGAGAGAGGTAGAGGAGAGAGAGGGAGAAAGAGGGAGAGAGAGAGCAAGCAGCTCCTCCCTCCCATGCAAATGACTGGAGGCAGAGGAGTAGAGGGACAGAAGCCTGTGCTGCTTGTAATGGGACAGGATTTGGGGTGCTGTTTCATGCTCTATCTCCCTCCCTCCCACTGTCTCAGGTGCAGAAAGTTTTCAAGGGAGAGAGGAAAGGAAGAGGAAAATGGAAGCTGAGGAGAGCTGGTCATGTCCCTCTTGTTGGTAAAGAGGGGGCATCCAGAAAGAGGTAAGGAGATAGTTTTATTTTAATTCAAGAAGGAGTGCCTGGTGGCGAAGCTGGTGTGCTCTGTCACACTACAGACCCCTCCCTGTGTGTGTATGTGCGTGCGTGCGTGCGTGCGTGCGTCTGCAGGGGGTATCTGTCCCATCCATAGATATCAGGGGTACTGCAGCTGCTGCTGCTGTTCAAACTTTTGCTTTAGGCCCATTCCTTTGATGTTAATAAGCGTTTCTAGTACAATCTTTTTCGCTCTGTTCACCCACATCTTTACATTACCTCGTGTGTGTGTGTGTGTGTGTGTGTGTATGTGTATGTGTGTGTACGTGTGTATAGCATGTGTTTGAAACACTATACTGTATCTGCATAGAAAAAAAGCCTTCTTTTAGTAATGTACAGTTCAAATACTGTATGAACATGACCCCATCTCATCTCATCCCCCTGACTCTGGATACAAAACATTCATGTATTCGTTTGCAACTTTTCATACAATTTGCTTGCACCATTTCAGAGAAATTAAATATTTAAAATGGAAATAAATTGGTAACTGCAGTAACAAACAACACTGTACATGCTAATAGTACATCCATGTAAGCAGTACATACATGCTCAGGAGTTGTTTTTTTGGATCGGTATATACTTGTCATTATCCACTTCAACCATTTTAATTCCCCCCTTTTAAATTATTGTACTGGTTGATGTGTATGTATATATATATATATATATATATATATATATATATATATATATATATATAGATATATAGATATATATCTATATATCTATATATATATATATATATATATATATTTCAACCATTATCACCTACAGTACAGTAGCATACAGTGCTCCCACTGCAGCAAGGGATTCTGGGAAATGACATGCAATGTTTACTCGCTCATCCCACAACGTGGCGGTATCAAATATAGCGTTTTCCCAGTTATTATATCCCTGCAGGATGTAGGATAATCCCAGCCAAACCCACATACTTACTACATTCCCGTTATGTCACATGTATTATTTCCTGTGAAGGAAGCGCTATGTATATTCCCATTATGGTCACAAATTGGACGATACTGTATTTCCATTATGTCTCCTATTATTTTCCCATGATATCTCATAGAATACTGTCATCCAAAACCACATCATTATTGAATGATTGAAAATGATGCCTCCGTTTTATGTCAAGATTGTCTTGACACTTAGACCCCCAAGATTTCAATAGCGCCTCACTTAAAAGATGACATTATTTTTGATTCAAATGAACTTTTATGGTGCAGAAGCCGCATGGTGCCTGTGCCTACAGTGTATGTATTTGTTAGTGTGTCTCTATCTGCATTTCTGTCTCTTGCTGGCCGCCAGCCTGTGTGATGATGTCAGCCTGTCTGTGATGTAAGAGAGACATTGTGATATCATCACATACTGTAGGCAGGATGGCAGGTGTAAAGCTTCTAAAAGAGAGAGGGAGGGAGAGAGGTAGAGGAGAGAGAGGGAGAAAGAGGGAGAGAGAGAGCAAGCAGCTCCTCCCTCCCATGCAAATGACTGGAGGCAGAGGAGTAGAGGGACAGAAGCCTGTGCTGCTTGTAATGGGACAGGATTTGGGGTGCTGTTTCATGCTCTATCTCCCTCCCTCCCACTGTCTCAGGTGCAGAAAGTTTTCAAGGGAGAGAGGAAAGGAAGAGGAAAATGGAAGCTGAGGAGAGCTGGTCCTGTCCCTCTTGTTGGTAAAGAGGGGGCATCCAGAAAGAGGTAAGGAGATAGTTTTATTTTAATTCAAGAAGGAGTGCCTGGTGGCGAAGCTGGTGTGCTCTGTCACACTACAGACCCCTCCCTGTGTGTGTATGTGCGTGCGTGCGTGCGTGCGTCTGCAGGGGGTATCTGTCCCATCCATAGATATCAGGGGTACTGCAGCTGCTGCTGCTGTTCAAACTTTTGCTTTAGGCCCATTCCTTTGATGTTAATAAGCGTTTCTAGTACAATCTTTTTCGCTCTGTTCACCCACATCTTTACATTACCTCGTGTGTGTGTGTGTGTGTGTGTGTGTGTGTGTGTGTGTGTGTATGTGTATGTGTGTGTACGTGTGTATAGCATGTGTTTGAAACACTATACTGTATCTGCATAGAAAAAAAGCCTTCTTTTAGTAATGTACAGTTCAAATACTGTATGAACATGACCCCATCTCATCTCATCCCCCTGACTCTGGATACAAAACATTCATGTATTCGTTTGCAACTTTTCATACAATTTGCTTGCACCATTTCAGAGAAATTAAATATTTAAAATGGAAATAAATTGGTAACTGCAGTAACAAACAACACTGTACATGCTAATAGTACATCCATGTAAGCAGTACATACATGCTCAGGAGTTGTTTTTTTGGATCGGTATATACTTGTCATTATCCACTTCAACCATTTTAATTCCCCCCTTTTAAATTATTGTACTGGTTGATGTGTATGTATATATATATATATATATATATATATATATATATATATATATATATATATATAGATATATAGATATATATCTATATATCTATATATATATATATATATATATATATATATATATATATTTCAACCATTATCACCTACAGTACAGTAGCATACAGTGCTCCCACTGCAGCAAGGGATTCTGGGAAATGACATGCAATGTTTACTCGCTCATCCCACAACGTGGCGGTATCAAATATAGCGTTTTCCCAGTTATTATATCCCTGCAGGATGTAGGATAATCCCAGCCAAACCCACATACTTACTACATTCCCGTTATGTCACATGTATTATTTCCTGTGAAGGAAGCGCTATGTATATTCCCATTATGGTCACAAATTGGACGATACTGTATTTCCATTATGTCTCCTATTATTTTCCCATGATATCTCATAGAATACTGTCATCCAAAACCACATCATTATTGAATGATTGAAAATGATGCCTCCGTTTTATGTCAAGATTGTCTTGACACTTAGACCCCCAAGATTTCAATAGCGCCTCACTTAAAAGATGACATTATTTTTGATTCAAATGAACTTTTATGGTGCAGAAGCCGCATGGTGCCTGTGCCTACAGTGTATGTATTTGTCAGTGTGTCTCTATCTGCATTTCTGTCTCTTGCTGGCCGCCAGCCTGTGTGATGATGTCAGCCTGTCTGTGATGTAAGAGAGACATTGTGATATCATCACATACTGTAGGCAGGATGGCAGGTGTAAAGCTTCTAAAAGAGAGAGGGAGGGAGAGAGGTAGAGGAGAGAGAGGGAGAAAGAGGGAGAGAGAGAGCAAGCAGCTCCTCCCTCCCATGCAAATGACTGGAGGCAGAGGAGTAGAGGGACAGAAGCCTGTGCTGCTTGTAATGGGACAGGATTTGGGGTGCTGTTTCATGCTCTATCTCCCTCCCTCCCACTGTCTCAGGTGCAGAAAGTTTTCAAGGGAGAGAGGAAAGGAAGAGGAAAATGGAAGCTGAGGAGAGCTGGTCCTGTCCCTCTTGTTGGTAAAGAGGGGGCATCCAGAAAGAGGTAAGGAGATAGTTTTATTTTAATTCAAGAAGGAGTGCCTGGTGGCGAAGCTGGTGTGCTCTGTCACACTACAGACCCCTCCCTGTGTGTGTGCGCGTGCGTGCGTGCGTGCGTGCGTCTGCAGGGGGTATCTGTCCCATCCATAGATATCAGGGGTACTGCAGCTGCTGCTGCTGTTCAAACTTTTGCTTTAGGCCCATTCCTTTGATGTTAATAAGCGTTTCTAGTACAATCTTTTTCGCTCTGTTCACCCACATCTTTACATTACCTCGTGTGTGTGTGTGTGTGTGTGTATGTGTATGTGTGTGTACGTGTGTATAGCATGTGTTTGAAACACTATACTGTATCTGCATAGAAGAAAAGCCTTCTTTTAGTAATGTACAGTTCAAATACTGTATGAACATGACCCCATCTCATCTCATCCCCCTGACTCTGGATACAAAACATTCATGTATTCGTTTGCAACTTTTCATACAATTTGCTTGCACCATTTCAGAGAAATTAAATATTTAAAATGGAAATAAATTGGTAACTGCAGTAACAAACAACACTGTACATGCTAATAGTACATCCATGTAAGCAGTACATACATGCTCAGGAGTTGTTTTTTTGGATCGGTATATACTTGTCATTATCCACTTCAACCATTTTAATTCCCCCCTTTTAAATTATTGTACTGGTTGATGTGTATGTATATATATATATATATATATATATATATATATATATATATATATAGATATATATCTATATATCTATATATATATATATATATATATATTTCAACCATTATCACCTACAGTACAGTAGCATACAGTGCTCCCACTGCAGCAAGGGATTCTGGGAAATGACATGCAATGTTTACTCGCTCATCCCACAACGTGGCGGTATCAAATATAGCGTTTTCCCAGTTATTATATCCCTGCAGGATGTAGGATAATCCCAGCCAAACCCACATACTTACTACATTCCCGTTATGTCACATGTATTATTTCCTGTGAAGGAAGCGCTATGTATATTCCCATTATGGTCACAAATTGGACGATACTGTATTTCCATTATGTCTCCTATTATTTTCCCATGATATCTCATAGAATACTGTCATCCAAAACCACATCATTATTGAATGATTGAAAATGATGCCTCCGTTTTATGTCAAGATTGTCTTGACACTTAGACCCCCAAGATTTCAATAGCGCCTCACTTAAAAGATGACATTATTTTTGATTCAAATGAACTTTTATGGTGCAGAAGCCGCATGGTGCCTGTGCCTACAGTGTATGTATTTGTCAGTGTGTCTCTATCTGCATTTCTGTCTCTTGCTGGCCGCCAGCCTGTGTGATGATGTCAGCCTGTCTGTGATGTAAGAGAGACATTGTGATATCATCACATACTGTAGGCAGGATGGCAGGTGTAAAGCTTCTAAAAGAGAGAGGGAGGGAGAGAGGTAGAGGAGAGAGAGGGAGAAAGAGGGAGAGAGAGAGCAAGCAGCTCCTCCCTCCCATGCAAATGACTGGAGGCAGAGGAGTAGAGGGACAGAAGCCTGTGCTGCTTGTAATGGGACAGGATTTGGGGTGCTGTTTCATGCTCTATCTCCCTCCCTCCCACTGTCTCAGGTGCAGAAAGTTTTCAAGGGAGAGAGGAAAGGAAGAGGAAAATGGAAGCTGAGGAGAGCTGGTCCTGTCCCTCTTGTTGGTAAAGAGGGGGCATCCAGAAAGAGGTAAGGAGATAGTTTTATTTTAATTCAAGAAGGAGTGCCTGGTGGCGAAGCTGGTGTGCTCTGTCACACTACAGACCCCTCCCTGTGTGTGTGCGCGTGCGTGCGTGCGTGCGTGCGTCTGCAGGGGGTATCTGTCCCATCCATAGATATCAGGGGTACTGCAGCTGCTGCTGCTGTTCAAACTTTTGCTTTAGGCCCATTCCTTTGATGTTAATAAGCGTTTCTAGTACAATCTTTTTCGCTCTGTTCACCCACATCTTTACATTACCTCGTGTGTGTGTGTGTGTGTGTGTGTGTGTGTGTGTATGTGTATGTGTGTGTACGTGTGTATAGCATGTGTTTGAAACACTATACTGTATCTGCATAGAAAAAAAGCCTTCTTTTAGTAATGTACAGTTCAAATACTGTATGAACATGACCCCATCTCATCTCATCCCCCTGACTCTGGATACAAAACATTCATGTATTCGTTTGCAACTTTTCATACAATTTGCTTGCACCATTTCAGAGAAATTAAATATTTAAAATGGAAATAAATTGGTAACTGCAGTAACAAACAACACTGTACATGCTAATAGTACATCCATGTAAGCAGTACATACATGCTCAGGAGTTGTTTTTTTGGATCGGTATATACTTGTCATTATCCACTTCAACCATTTTAATTCCCCCCTTTTAAATTATTGTACTGGTTGATGTGTATGTATATATATATATATATATATATATATATATATAGATATATATCTATATATCTATATATATATATATATATATATATATATTTCAACCATTATCACCTACAGTACAGTAGCATACAGTGCTCCCACTGCAGCAAGGGATTCTGGGAAATGACATGCAATGTTTACTCGCTCATCCCACAACGTGGCGGTATCAAATATAGCGTTTTCCCAGTTATTATATCCCTGCAGGATGTAGGATAATCCCAGCCAAACCCACATACTTACTACATTCCCGTTATGTCACATGTATTATTTCCTGTGAAGGAAGCGCTATGTATATTCCCATTATGGTCACAAATTGGACGATACTGTATTTCCATTATGTCTCCTATTATTTTCCCATGATATCTCATAGAATACTGTCATCCAAAACCACATCATTATTGAATGATTGAAAATGATGCCTCCGTTTTATGTCAAGATTGTCTTGACACTTAGACCCCCAAGATTTCAATAGCGCCTCACTTAAAAGATGACATTATTTTTGATTCAAATGAACTTTTATGGTGCAGAAGCCGCATGGTGCCTGTGCCTACAGTGTATGTATTTGTTAGTGTGTCTCTATCTGCATTTCTGTCTCTTGCTGGCCGCCAGCCTGTGTGATGATGTCAGCCTGTCTGTGATGTAAGAGAGACATTGTGATATCATCACATACTGTAGGCAGGATGGCAGGTGTAAAGCTTCTAAAAGAGAGAGGGAGGGAGAGAGGTAGAGGAGAGAGAGGGAGAAAGAGGGAGAGAGAGAGCAAGCAGCTGCTCCCTCCCATGCAAATGACTGGAGGCAGAGGAGTAGAGGGACAGAAGCCTGTGCTGCTTGTAATGGGACAGGATTTGGGGTGCTGTTTCATGCTCTATCTCCCTCCCTCCCACTGTCTCAGGTGCAGAAAGTTTTCAAGGGAGAGAGGAAAGGAAGAGGAAAATGGAAGCTGAGGAGAGCTGGTCCTGTCCCTCTTGTTGGTAAAGAGGGGGCATCCAGAAAGAGGTAAGGAGATAGTTTTATTTTAATTCAAGAAGGAGTGCCTGGTGGCGAAGCTGGTGTGCTCTGTCACACTACAGACCCCTCCCTGTGTGTGTATGTGCGTGCGTGCGTGCGTGCGTGCGTCTGCAGGGGGTATCTGTCCCATCCATAGATATCAGGGGTACTGCAGCTGCTGCTGCTGTTCAAACTTTTGCTTTAGGCCCATTCCTTTGATGTTAATAAGCGTTTCTAGTACAATCTTTTTCGCTCTGTTCACCCACATCTTTACATTACCTCGTGTGTGTGTGTGTGTGTGTGTGTGTGTATGTGTATGTGTGTGTACGTGTGTATAGCATGTGTTTGAAACACTATACTGTATCTGCATAGAAAAAAAGCCTTCTTTTAGTAATGTACAGTTCAAATACTGTATGAACATGACCCCATCTCATCTCATCCCCCTGACTCTGGATACAAAACATTCATGTATTCGTTTGCAACTTTTCATACAATTTGCTTGCACCATTTCAGAGAAATTAAATATTTAAAATGGAAATAAATTGGTAACTGCAGTAACAAACAACACTGTACATGCTAATAGTACATCCATGTAAGCAGTACATACATGCTCAGGAGTTGTTTTTTTGGATCGGTATATACTTGTCATTATCCACTTCAACCATTTTAATTCCCCCCTTTTAAATTATTGTACTGGTTGATGTGTATGTATATATATATATATATATATATATATATATATAGATATATATCTATATATCTATATATATATATATATATATATATATATTTCAACCATTATCACCTACAGTACAGTAGCATACAGTGCTCCCACTGCAGCAAGGGATTCTGGGAAATGACATGCAATGTTTACTCGCTCATCCCACAACGTGGCGGTATCAAATATAGCGTTTTCCCAGTTATTATATCCCTGCAGGATGTAGGATAATCCCAGCCAAACCCACATACTTTCTACATTCCCGTTATGTCACATGTATTATTTCCTGTGAAGGAAGCGCTATGTATATTCCCATTATGGTCACAAATTGGACGATACTGTATTTCCATTATGTCTCCTATTATTTTCCCATGATATCTCATAGAATACTGTCATCCAAAACCACATCATTATTGAATGATTGAAAATGATGCCTCCGTTTTATGTCAAGATTGTCTTGACACTTAGACCCCCAAGATTTCAATAGCGCCTCACTTAAAAGATGACATTATTTTTGATTCAAATGAACTTTTATGGTGCAGAAGCCGCATGGTGCCTGTGCCTACAGTGTATGTATTTGTCAGTGTGTCTCTATCTGCATTTCTGTCTCTTGCTGGCCGCCAGCCTGTGTGATGATGTCAGCCTGTCTGTGATGTAAGAGAGACATTGTGATATCATCACATACTGTAGGCAGGATGGCAGGTGTAAAGCTTCTAAAAGAGAGAGGGAGGGAGAGAGGTAGAGGAGAGAGAGGGAGAAAGAGGGAGAGAGAGAGCAAGCAGCTCCTCCCTCCCATGCAAATGACTGGAGGCAGAGGAGTAGAGGGACAGAAGCCTGTGCTGCTTGTAATGGGACAGGATTTGGGGTGCTGTTTCATGCTCTATCTCCCTCCCTCCCACTGTCTCAGGTGCAGAAAGTTTTCAAGGGAGAGAGGAAAGGAAGAGGAAAATGGAAGCTGAGGAGAGCTGGTCCTGTCCCTCTTGTTGGTAAAGAGGGGGCATCCAGAAAGAGGTAAGGAGATAGTTTTATTTTAATTCAAGAAGGAGTGCCTGGTGGCGAAGCTGGTGTGCTCTGTCACACTACAGACCCCTCCCTGTGTGTGTGCGCGTGCGTGCGTGCGTGCGTCTGCAGGGGGTATCTGTCCCATCCATA
Source organism: Ascaphus truei (assembly GCF_040206685.1). Classification (NCBI taxonomy): domain Eukaryota; kingdom Metazoa; phylum Chordata; class Amphibia; order Anura; family Ascaphidae; genus Ascaphus; species Ascaphus truei. The sequence continues at coordinate 416,336 of NW_027454834.1, forward strand.
GATATCAGGGGTACTGCAGCTGCTGCTGCTGTTCAAACTTTTGCTTTAGGCCCATTCCTTTGATGTTAATAAGCGTTTCTAGTACAATCTTTTTCGCTCTGTTCACCCACATCTTTACATTACCTCGTGTGTGTGTGTGTGTGTGTGTGTATGTGTATGTGTGTGTACGTGTGTATAGCATGTGTTTGAAACACTATACTGTATCTGCATAGAAAAAAAGCCTTCTTTTAGTAATGTACAGTTCAAATACTGTATGAACATGACCCCATCTCATCTCATCCCCCTGACTCTGGATACAAAACATTCATGTATTCGTTTGCAACTTTTCATACAATTTGCTTGCACCATTTCAGAGAAATTAAATATTTAAAATGGAAATAAATTGGTAACTGCAGTAACAAACAACACTGTACATGCTAATAGTACATCCATGTAAGCAGTACATACATGCTCAGGAGTTGTTTTTTTGGATCGGTATATACTTGTCATTATCCACTTCAACCATTTTAATTCCCCCCTTTTAAATTATTGTACTGGTTGATGTGTATGTATATATATATATATATATATATATATATATATATATATATATATATATATATATATATATAGATATATATCTATATATCTATATATATATATATATATATATATATATATTTCAACCATTATCACCTACAGTACAGTAGCATACAGTGCTCCCACTGCAGCAAGGGATTCTGGGAAATGACATGCAATGTTTACTCGCTCATCCCACAACGTGGCGGTATCAAATATAGCGTTTTCCCAGTTATTATATCCCTGCAGGATGTAGGATAATCCCAGCCAAACCCACATACTTACTACATTCCCGTTATGTCACATGTATTATTTCCTGTGAAGGAAGCGCTATGTATATTCCCATTATGGTCACAAATTGGACGATACTGTATTTCCATTATGTCTCCTATTATTTTCCCATGATATCTCATAGAATACTGTCATCCAAAACCACATCATTATTGAATGATTGAAAATGATGCCTCCGTTTTATGTCAAGATTGTCTTGACACTTAGACCCCCAAGATTTCAATAGCGCCTCACTTAAAAGATGACATTATTTTTGATTCAAATGAACTTTTATGGTGCAGAAGCCGCATGGTGCCTGTGCCTACAGTGTATGTATTTGTCAGTGTGTCTCTATCTGCATTTCTGTCTCTTGCTGGCCGCCAGCCTGTGTGATGATGTCAGCCTGTCTGTGATGTAAGAGAGACATTGTGATATCATCACATACTGTAGGCAGGATGGCAGGTGTAAAGCTTCTAAAAGAGAGAGGGAGGGAGAGAGGTAGAGGAGAGAGAGGGAGAAAGAGGGAGAGAGAGAGCAAGCAGCTCCTCCCTCCCATGCAAATGACTGGAGGCAGAGGAGTAGAGGGACAGAAGCCTGTGCTGCTTGTAATGGGACAGGATTTGGGGTGCTGTTTCATGCTCTATCTCCCTCCCTCCCACTGTCTCAGGTGCAGAAAGTTTTCAAGGGAGAGAGGAAAGGAAGAGGAAAATGGAAGCTGAGGAGAGCTGGTCCTGTCCCTCTTGTTGGTAAAGAGGGGGCATCCAGAAAGAGGTAAGGAGATAGTTTTATTTTAATTCAAGAAGGAGTGCCTGGTGGCGAAGCTGGTGTGCTCTGTCACACTACAGACCCCACCCTGTGTGTATATGTGCGTGCGTGCGTGCGTGCGTGCGTCTGCAGGGGGTATCTGTCCCATCCATAGATATCAGGGGTACTGCAGCTGCTGCTGCTGTTCAAACTTTTGCTTTAGGCCCATTCCTTTGATGTTAATAAGCGTTTCTAGTACAATCTTTTTCGCTCTGTTCACCCACATCTTTACATTACCTCGTGTGTGTGTGTGTGTGTGTGTGTGTGTGTATGTGTATGTGTGTGTACGTGTGTATAGCATGTGTTTGAAACACTATACTGTATCTGCATAGAAAAAAAGCCTTCTTTTAGTAATGTACAGTTCAAATACTGTATGAACATGACCCCATCTCATCTCATCCCCCTGACTCTGGATACAAAACATTCATGTATTCGTTTGCAACTTTTCATACAATTTGCTTGCACCATTTCAGAGAAATTAAATATTTAAAATGGAAATAAATTGGTAACTGCAGTAACAAACAACACTGTACATGCTAATAGTACATCCATGTAAGCAGTACATACATGCTCAGGAGTTGTTTTTTTGGATCGGTATATACTTGTCATTATCCACTTCAACCATTTTAATTCCCCCCTTTTAAATTATTGTACTGGTTGATGTGTATGTATATATATATACATATATATATAGATATATATCTATATATCTATATATATATATATATATATATATATTTCAACCATTATCACCTACAGTACAGTAGCATACAGTGCTCCCACTGCAGCAAGGGATTCTGGGAAATGACATGCAATGTTTACTCGCTCATCCCACAACGTGGCGGTATCAAATATAGCGTTTTCCCAGTTATTATATCCCTGCAGGATGTAGGATAATCCCAGCCAAACCCACATACTTACTACATTCCCGTTATGTCACATGTATTATTTCCTGTGAAGGAAGCGCTATGTATATTCCCATTATGGTCACAAATTGGACGATACTGTATTTCCATTATGTCTCCTATTATTTTCCCATGATATCTCATAGAATACTGTCATCCAAAACCACATCATTATTGAATGATTGAAAATGATGCCTCCGTTTTATGTCAAGATTGTCTTGACACTTAGACCCCCAAGATTTCAATAGCGCCTCACTTAAAAGATGACATTATTTTTGATTCAAATGAACTTTTATGGTGCAGAAGCCGCATGGTGCCTGTGCCTACAGTGTATGTATTTGTCAGTGTGTCTCTATCTGCATTTCTGTCTCTTGCTGGCCGCCAGCCTGTGTGATGATGTCAGCCTGTCTGTGATGTAAGAGAGACATTGTGATATCATCACATACTGTAGGCAGGATGGCAGGTGTAAAGCTTCTAAAAGAGAGAGGGAGGGAGAGAGGTAGAGGAGAGAGAGGGAGAAAGAGGGAGAGAGAGAGCAAGCAGCTCCTCCCTCCCATGCAAATGACTGGAGGCAGAGGAGTAGAGGGACAGAAGCCTGTGCTGCTTGTAATGGGACAGGATTTGGGGTGCTGTTTCATGCTCTATCTCCCTCCCTCCCACTGTCTCAGGTGCAGAAAGTTTTCAAGGGAGAGAGGAAAGGAAGAGGAAAATGGAAGCTGAGGAGAGCTGGTCCTGTCCCTCTTGTTGGTAAAGAGGGGGCATCCAGAAAGAGGTAAGGAGATAGTTTTATTTTAATTCAAGAAGGAGTGCCTGGTGGCGAAGCTGGTGTGCTCTGTCACACTACAGACCCCTCCCTGTGTGTGTGCGCGTGCGTGCGTGCGTGCTTCTGCAGGGGGTATCTGTCCCATCCATAGATATCAGGGGTACTGCAGCTGCTGCTGCTGTTCAAACTTTTGCTTTAGGCCCATTCCTTTGATGTTAATAAGCGTTTCTAGTACAATCTTTTTCGCTCTGTTCACCCACATCTTTACATTACCTCGTGTGTGTGTGTGTGTGTGTGTGTGTATGTGTATGTGTGTGTACGTGTGTATAGCATGTGTTTGAAACACTATACTGTATCTGCATAGAAAAAAAGCCTTCTTTTAGTAATGTACAGTTCAAATACTGTATGAACATGACCCCATCTCATCTCATCCCCCTGACTCTGGATACAAAACATTCATGTATTCGTTTGCAACTTTTCATACAATTTGCTTGCACCATTTCAGAGAAATTAAATATTTAAAATGGAAATAAATTGGTAACTGCAGTAACAAACAACACTGTACATGCTAATAGTACATCCATGTAAGCAGTACATACATGCTCAGGAGTTGTTTTTTTGGATCGGTATATACTTGTCATTATCCACTTCAACCATTTTAATTCCCCCCTTTTAAATTATTGTACTGGTTGATGTGTATGTATATATATATATATATATATATATATATATATATATATATATATATATATATATATATATATATATATATATATATATATATAGATATATATCTATATATCTATATATATATATATATATATATATATTTCAACCATTATCACCTACAGTACAGTAGCATACAGTGCTCCCACTGCAGCAAGGGATTCTGGGAAATGACATGCAATGTTTACTCGCTCATCCCACAACGTGGCGGTATCAAATATAGCGTTTTCCCAGTTATTATATCCCTGCAGGATGTAGGATAATCCCAGCCAAACCCACATACTTACTACATTCCCGTTATGTCACATGTATTATTTCCTGTGAAGGAAGCGCTATGTATATTCCCATTATGGTCACAAATTGGACGATACTGTATTTCCATTATGTCTCCTATTATTTTCCCATGATATCTCATAGAATACTGTCATCCAAAACCACATCATTATTGAATGATTGAAAATGATGCCTCCGTTTTATGTCAAGATTGTCTTGACACTTAGACCCCCAAGATTTCAATAGCGCCTCACTTAAAAGATGACATTATTTTTGATTCAAATGAACTTTTATGGTGCAGAAGCCGCATGGTGCCTGTGCCTACAGTGTATGTATTTGTCAGTGTGTCTCTATCTGCATTTCTGTCTCTTGCTGGCCGCCAGCCTGTGTGATGATGTCAGCCTGTCTGTGATGTAAGAGAGACATTGTGATATCATCACATACTGTAGGCAGGATGGCAGGTGTAAAGCTTCTAAAAGAGAGAGGGAGGGAGAGAGGTAGAGGAGAGAGAGGGAGAAAGAGGGAGAGAGAGAGCAAGCAGCTCCTCCCTCCCATGCAAATGACTGGAGGCAGAGGAGTAGAGGGACAGAAGCCTGTGCTGCTTGTAATGGGACAGGATTTGGGGTGCTGTTTCATGCTCTATCTCCCTCCCTCCCACTGTCTCAGGTGCAGAAAGTTTTCAAGGGAGAGAGGAAAGGAAGAGGAAAATGGAAGCTGAGGAGAGCTGGTCCTGTCCCTCTTGTTGGTAAAGAGGGGGCATCCAGAAAGAGGTAAGGAGATAGTTTTATTTTAATTCAAGAAGGAGTGCCTGGTGGCGAAGCTGGTGTGCTCTGTCACACTACAGACCCCTCCCTGTGTGTGTGTGTGCGTGCGTGCGTGCGTGCGTCTGCAGGGGGTATCTGTCCCATCCATAGATATCAGGGGTACTGCAGCTGCTGCTGCTGTTCAAACTTTTGCTTTAGGCCCATTCCTTTGATGTTAATAAGCGTTTCTAGTACAATCTTTTTCGCTCTGTTCACCCACATCTTTACATAACCTCGTTTGTGTGTGTGTGTGTGTGTGTATGTGTATGTGTGTGTACGTGTGTATAGCATGTGTTTGAAACACTATACTGTATCTGCATAGAAAAAAAGCCTTCTTTTAGTAATGTACAGTTCAAATACTGTATGAACATGACCCCATCTCATCTCATCCCCCTGACTCTGGATACAAAACATTCATGTATTCGTTTGCAACTTTTCATACAATTTGCTTGCACCATTTCAGAGAAATTAAATATTTAAAATGGAAATAAATTGGTAACTGCAGTAACAAACAACACTGTACATGCTAATAGTACATCCATGTAAGCAGTACATACATGCTCAGGAGTTGTTTTTTTGGATCGGTATATACTTGTCATTATCCACTTCAACCATTTTAATTCCCCCCTTTTAAATTATTGTACTGGTTGATGTGTATGTATATATATATATATATATATATATATAGATATATATCTATATATCTATATATATATATATATATATATATATTTCAACCATTATCACCTACAGTACAGTAGCATACAGTGCTCCCACTGCAGCAAGGGATTCTGGGAAATGACATGCAATGTTTACTCGCTCATCCCACAACGTGGCGGTATCAAATATAGCGTTTTCCCAGTTATTATATCCCTGCAGGATGTAGGATAATCCCAGCCAAACCCACATACTTACTACATTCCCGTTATGTCACATGTATTATTTCCTGTGAAGGAAGCGCTATGTATATTCCCATTATGGTCACAAATTGGACGATACTGTATTTCCATTATGTCTCCTATTATTTTCCCATGATATCTCATAGAATACTGTCATCCAAAACCACATCATTATTGAATGATTGAAAATGATGCCTCCGTTTTATGTCAAGATTGTCTTGACACTTAGACCCCCAAGATTTCAATAGCGCCTCACTTAAAAGATGACATTATTTTTGATTCAAATGAACTTTTATGGTGGAGAAGCCGCATGGTGCCTGTGCCTACAGTGTATGTATTTGTCAGTGTGTCTCTATCTGCATTTCTGTCTCTTGCTGGCCGCCAGCCTGTGTGATGATGTCAGCCTGTCTGTGATGTAAGAGAGACATTGTGATATCATCACATACTGTAGGCAGGATGGCAGGTGTAAAGCTTCTAAAAGAGAGAGGGAGGGAGAGAGGTAGAGGAGAGAGAGGGAGAAAGAGGGAGAGAGAGAGCAAGCAGCTCCTCCCTCCCATGCAAATGACTGGAGGCAGAGGAGTAGAGGGACAGAAGCCTGTGCTGCTTGTAATGGGACAGGATTTGGGGTGCTGTTTCATGCTCTATCTCCCTCCCTCCCACTGTCTCAGGTGCAGAAAGTTTTCAAGGGAGAGAGGAAAGGAAGAGGAAAATGGAAGCTGAGGAGAGCTGGTCCTGTCCCTCTTGTTGGTAAAGAGGGGGCATCCAGAAAGAGGTAAGGAGATAGTTTTATTTTAATTCAAGAAGGAGTGCCTGGTGGCGAAGCTGGTGTGCTCTGTCACACTACAGACCCCTCCCTGTGTGTGTGTGTGCGTGCGTGCGTGCGTGCGTGCGTCTGCAGGGGGTATCTGTCCCATCCATAGATATCAGGGGTACTGCAGCTGCTGCTGCTGTTCAAACTTTTGCTTTAGGCCCATTCCTTTGATGTTAATAAGCGTTTCTAGTACAATCTTTTTCGCTCTGTTCACCCACATCTTTACATTACCTCGTGTGTGTGTGTGTGTGTGTGTGTATGTGTATGTGTGTGTACGTGTGTATAGCATGTGTTTGAAACACTATACTGTATCTGCATAGAAAAAAAGCCTTCTTTTAGTAATGTACAGTTCAAATACTGTATGAACATGACCCCATCTCATCTCATCCCCCTGACTCTGGATACAAAACATTCATGTATTCGTTTGCAACTTTTCATACAATTTGCTTGCACCATTTCAGAGAAATTAAATATTTAAAATGGAAATAAATTGGTAACTGCAGTAACAAACAACACTGTACATGCTAATAGTACATCCATGTAAGCAGTACATACATGCTCAGGAGTTGTTTTTTTGGATCGGTATATACTTGTCATTATCCACTTCAACCATTTTAATTCCCCCCTTTTAAATTATTGTACTGGTTGATGTGTATGTATATATATATATATATATATATATATATAGATATATATCTATATATCTATCTATATATATATATATATATATATATATTTCAACCATTATCACCTACAGTACAGTAGCATACAGTGCTCCCACTGCAGCAAGGGATTCTGGGAAATGACATGCAATGTTTACTCGCTCATCCCACAACGTGGCGGTATCAAATATAGCGTTTTCCCAGTTATTATATCCCTGCAGGATGTAGGATAATCCCAGCCAAACCCACATACTTACTACATTCCCGTTATGTCACATGTATTATTTCCTGTGAAGGAAGCGCTATGTATATTCCCATTATGGTCACAAATTGGACGATACTGTATTTCCATTATGTCTCCTATTATTTTCCCATGATATCTCATAGAATACTGTCATCCAAAACCACATCATTATTGAATGATTGAAAATGATGCCTCCGTTTTATGTCAAGATTGTCTTGACACTTAGACCCCCAAGATTTCAATAGCGCCTCACTTAAAAGATGACATTATTTTTGATTCAAATGAACTTTTATGGTGCAGAAGCCGCATGGTGCCTGTGCCTACAGTGTATGTATTTGTCAGTGTGTCTCTATCTGCATTTCTGTCTCTTGCTGGCCGCCAGCCTGTGTGATGATGTCAGCCTGTCTGTGATGTAAGAGAAACATTGTGATATCATCACATACTGTAGGCAGGATGGCAGGTGTAAAGCTTCTAAAAGAGAGAGGGAGGGAGAGAGGTAGAGGAGAGAGAGGGAGAAAGAGGGAGAGAGAGAGCAAGCAGCTCCTCCCTCCCATGCAAATGACTGGAGGCAGAGGAGTAGAGGGACAGAAGCCTGTGCTGCTTGTAATGGGACAGGATTTGGGGTGCTGTTTCATGCTCTATCTCCCTCCCTCCCACTGTCTCAGGTGCAGAAAGTTTTCAAGGGAGAGAGGAAAGGAAGAGGAAAATGGAAGCTGAGGAGAGCTGGTCCTGTCCCTCTTGTTGGTAAAGAGGGGGCATCCAGAAAGAGGTAAGGAGATAGTTTTATTTTAATTCAAGAAGGAGTGCCTGGTGGCGAAGCTGGTGTGCTCTGTCACACTACAGACCCCTCCCTGTGTGTGTGCGCGTGCGTGCGTGCGTGCGTGCGTCTGCAGGGGGTATCTGTCCCATCCATAGATATCAGGGGTACTGCAGCTGCTGCTGCTGTTCAAACTTTTGCTTTAGGCCCATTCCTTTGATGTTAATAAGCGTTTCTAGTACAATCTTTTTCGCTCTGTTCACCCACATCTTTACATTACCTCGTGTGTGTGTGTGTGTGTGTGTGTGTATGTGTATGTGTGTGTACGTGTGTATAGCATGTGTTTGAAACACTATACTGTATCTGCATAGAAAAAAAGCCTTCTTTTAGTAATGTACAGTTCAAATACTGTATGAACATGACCCCATCTCATCTCATCCCCCTGACTCTGGATACAAAACATTCATGTATTCGTTTGCAACTTTTCATACAATTTGCTTGCACCATTTCAGAGAAATTAAATATTTAAAATGGAAATAAATTGGTAACTGCAGTAACAAACAACACTGTACATGCTAATAGTACATCCATGTAAGCAGTACATACATGCTCAGGAGTTGTTTTTTTGGATCGGTATATACTTGTCATTATCCACTTCAACCATTTTAATTCCCCCCTTTTAAATTATTGTACTGGTTGATGTGTATGTATATATATATATATATATATATATATATATAGATATATATCTATATATCTATATATATATATATATATATATATTTCAACCATTATCACCTACAGTACAGTAGCATACAGTGCTCCCACTGCAGCAAGGGATTCTGGGAAATGACATGCAATGTTTACTCGCTCATCCCACAACGTGGCGGTATCAAATATAGCGTTTTCCCAGTTATTATATCCCTGCAGGATGTAGGATAATCCCAGCCAAACCCACATACTTACTACATTCCCGTTATGTCACATGTATTATTTCCTGTGAAGGAAGCGCTATGTATATTCCCATTATGGTCACAAATTGGACGATACTGTATTTCCATTATGTCTCCTATTATTTTCCCATGATATCTCATAGAATACTGTCATCCAAAACCACATCATTATTGAATGATTGAAAATGATGCCTCCGTTTTATGTCAAGATTGTCTTGACACTTAGACCCCCAAGATTTCAATAGCGCCTCACTTAAAAGATGACATTATTTTTGATTCAAATGAACTTTTATGGTGCAGAAGCCGCATGGTGCCTGTGCCTACAGTGTATGTATTTGTCAGTGTGTCTCTATCTGCATTTCTGTCTCTTGCTGGCCGCCAGCCTGTGTGATGATGTCAGCCTGTCTGTGATGTAAGAGAGACATTGTGATATCATCACATACTGTAGGCAGGATGGCAGGTGTAAAGCTTCTAAAAGAGAGAGGGAGGGAGAGAGGTAGAGGAGAGAGAGGGAGAAAGAGGGAGAGAGAGAGCAAGCAGCTCCTCCCTCCCATGCAAATGACTGGAGGCAGAGGAGTAGAGGGACAGAAGCCTGTGCTGCTTGTAATGGGACAGGATTTGGGGTGCTGTTTCATGCTCTATCTCCCTCCCTCCCACTGTCTCAGGTGCAGAAAGTTTTCAAGGGAGAGAGGAAAGGAAGAGGAAAATGGAAGCTGAGGAGAGCTGGTCCTGTCCCTCTTGTTGGTAAAGAGGGGGCATCCAGAAAGAGGTAAGGAGATAGTTTTATTTTAATTCAAGAAGGAGTGCCTGGTGGCGAAGCTGGTGTGCTCTGTCACACTACAGACCCCTCCCTGTGTGTGTGCGTGCGTGCGTGCGTGCGTCTGCAGGGGGTATCTGTCCCATCCATAGATATCAGGGGTACTGCAGCTGCTGCTGCTGTTCAAACTTTTGCTTTAGGCCCATTCCTTTGATGTTAATAAGCGTTTCTAGTACAATCTTTTTCGCTCTGTTCACCCACATCTTTACATTACCTCGTGTGTGTGTGTGTGTGTGTGTGTGTGTGTGTGTATGTGTATGTGTGTGTACGTGTGTATAGCATGTGTTTGAAACACTATACTGTATCTGCATAGAAAAAAAGCCTTCTTTTAGTAATGTACAGTTCAAATACTGTATGAACATGACCCCATCTCATCTCATCCCCCTGACTCTGGATACAAAACATTCATGTATTCGTTTGCAACTTTTCATACAATTTGCTTGCACCATTTCAGAGAAATTAAATATTTAAAATGGAAATAAATTGGTAACTGCAGTAACAAACAACACTGTACATGCTAATAGTACATCCATGTAAGCAGTACATACATGCTCAGGAGTTGTTTTTTTGGATCGGTATATACTTGTCATTATCCACTTCAACCATTTTAATTCCCCCCTTTTAAATTATTGTACTGGTTGATGTGTATGTATATATATATATATATATATATATATATAGATATATATCTATATATCTATCTATATATATATATATATATATATATATTTCAACCATTATCACCTACAGTACAGTAGCATACAGTGCTCCCACTGCAGCAAGGGATTCTGGGAAATGACATGCAATGTTTACTCGCTCATCCCACAACGTGGCGGTATCAAATATAGCGTTTTCCCAGTTATTATATCCCTGCAGGATGTAGGATAATCCCAGCCAAACCCACATACTTACTACATTCCCGTTATGTCACATGTATTATTTCCTGTGAAGGAAGCGCTATGTATATTCCCATTATGGTCACAAATTGGACGATACTGTATTTCCATTATGTCTCCTATTATTTTCCCATGATATCTCATAGAATACTGTCATCCAAAACCACATCATTATTGAATGATTGAAAATGATGCCTCCGTTTTATGTCAAGATTGTCTTGACACTTAGACCCCCAAGATTTCAATAGCGCCTCACTTAAAAGATGACATTATTTTTGATTCAAATGAACTTTTATGGTGCAGAAGCCGCATGGTGCCTGTGCCTACAGTGTATGTATTTGTCAGTGTGTCTCTATCTGCATTTCTGTCTCTTGCTGGCCGCCAGCCTGTGTGATGATGTCAGCCTGTCTGTGATGTAAGAGAAACATTGTGATATCATCACATACTGTAGGCAGGATGGCAGGTGTAAAGCTTCTAAAAGAGAGAGGGAGGGAGAGAGGTAGAGGAGAGAGAGGGAGAAAGAGGGAGAGAGAGAGCAAGCAGCTCCTCCCTCCCATGCAAATGACTGGAGGCAGAGGAGTAGAGGGACAGAAGCCTGTGCTGCTTGTAATGGGACAGGATTTGGGGTGCTGTTTCATGCTCTATCTCCCTCCCTCCCACTGTCTCAGGTGCAGAAAGTTTTCAAGGGAGAGAGGAAAGGAAGAGGAAAATGGAAGCTGAGGAGAGCTGGTCCTGTCCCTCTTGTTGGTAAAGAGGGGGCATCCAGAAAGAGGTAAGGAGATAGTTTTATTTTAATTCAAGAAGGAGTGCCTGGTGGCGAAGCTGGTGTGCTCTGTCACACTACAGACCCCTCCCTGTGTGTGTGCGCGTGCGTGCGTGCGTGCGTGCGTCTGCAGGGGGTATCTGTCCCATCCATAGATATCAGGGGTACTGCAGCTGCTGCTGCTGTTCAAACTTTTGCTTTAGGCCCATTCCTTTGATGTTAATAAGCGTTTCTAGTACAATCTTTTTCGCTCTGTTCACCCACATCTTTACATTACCTCGTGTGTGTGTGTGTGTGTGTGTGTGTATGTGTATGTGTGTGTACGTGTGTATAGCATGTGTTTGAAACACTATACTGTATCTGCATAGAAAAAAAGCCTTCTTTTAGTAATGTACAGTTCAAATACTGTATGAACATGACCCCATCTCATCTCATCCCCCTGACTCTGGATACAAAACATTCATGTATTCGTTTGCAACTTTTCATACAATTTGCTTGCACCATTTCAGAGAAATTAAATATTTAAAATGGAAATAAATTGGTAACTGCAGTAACAAACAACACTGTACATGCTAATAGTACATCCATGTAAGCAGTACATACATGCTCAGGAGTTGTTTTTTTGGATCGGTATATACTTGTCATTATCCACTTCAACCATTTTAATTCCCCCCTTTTAAATTATTGTACTGGTTGATGTGTATGTATATATATATATATATATATATATATATATATATATATATATATAGATATATATCTATATATCTATATATATATATATATATATATATATATATTTCAACCATTATCACCTACAGTACAGTAGCATACAGTGCTCCCACTGCAGCAAGGGATTCTGGGAAATGACATGCAATGTTTACTCGCTCATCCCACAACGTGGCGGTATCAAATATAGCGTTTTCCCAGTTATTATATCCCTGCAGGATGTAGGATAATCCCAGCCAAACCCACATACTTACTACATTCCCGTTATGTCACATGTATTATTTCCTGTGAAGGAAGCGCTATGTATATTCCCATTATGGTCACAAATTGGACGATACTGTATTTCCATTATGTCTCCTATTATTTTCCCATGATATCTCATAGAATACTGTCATCCAAAACCACATCATTATTGAATGATTGAAAATGATGCCTCCGTTTTATGTCAAGATTGTCTTGACACTTAGACCCCCAAGATTTCAATAGCGCCTCACTTAAAAGATGACATTATTTTTGATTCAAATGAACTTTTATGGTGCAGAAGCCGCATGGTGCCTGTGCCTACAGTGTATGTATTTGTCAGTGTGTCTCTATCTGCATTTCTGTCTCTTGCTGGCCGCCAGCCTGTGTGATGATGTCAGCCTGTCTGTGATGTAAGAGAGACATTGTGATATCATCACATACTGTAGGCAGGATGGCAGGTGTAAAGCTTCTAAAAGAGAGAGGGAGGGAGAGAGGTAGAGGAGAGAGAGGGAGAAAGAGGGAGAGAGAGAGCAAGCAGCTCCTCCCTCCCATGCAAATGACTGGAGGCAGAGGAGTAGAGGGACAGAAGCCTGTGCTGCTTGTAATGGGACAGGATTTGGGGTGCTGTTTCATGCTCTATCTCCCTCCCTCCCACTGTCTCAGGTGCAGAAAGTTTTCAAGGGAGAGAGGAAAGGAAGAGGAAAATGGAAGCTGAGGAGAGCTGGTCCTGTCCCTCTTGTTGGTAAAGAGGGGGCATCCAGAAAGAGGTAAGGAGATAGTTTTATTTTAATTCAAGAAGGAGTGCCTGGTGGCGAAGCTGGTGTGCTCTGTCACACTACAGACCCCTCCCTGTGTGTGTGCGTGCGTGCGTGCGTGCGTCTGCAGGGGGTATCTGTCCCATCCATAGATATCAGGGGTACTGCAGCTGCTGCTGCTGTTCAAACTTTTGCTTTAGGCCCATTCCTTTGATGTTAATAAGCGTTTCTAGTACAATCTTTTTCGCTCTGTTCACCCACATCTTTACATTACCTCGTGTGTGTGTGTGTGTGTGTGTGTGTATGTGTATGTGTGTGTACGTGTGTATAGCATGTGTTTGAAACACTATACTGTATCTGCATAGAAAAAAAGCCTTCTTTTAGTAATGTACAGTTCAAATACTGTATGAACATGACCCCATCTCATCTCATCCCCCTGACTCTGGATACAAAACATTCATGTATTCGTTTGCAACTTTTCATACAATTTGCTTGCACCATTTCAGAGAAATTAAATATTTAAAATGGAAATAAATTGGTAACTGCAGTAACAAACAACACTGTACATGCTAATAGTACATCCATGTAAGCAGTACATACATGCTCAGGAGTTGTTTTTTTGGATCGGTATATACTTGTCATTATCCACTTCAACCATTTTAATTCCCCCCTTTTAAATTATTGTACTGGTTGATGTGTATGTATATATATATATATATATATATATATATATATTTCAACCATTATCACCTACAGTACAGTAGCATACAGTGCTCCCACTGCAGCAAGGGATTCTGGGAAATGACATGCAATGTTTACTCGCTCATCCCACAACGTGGCGGTATCAAATATAGCGTTTTCCCAGTTATTATATCCCTGCAGGATGTAGGATAATCCCAGCCAAACCCACATACTTACTACATTCCCGTTATGTCACATGTATTATTTCCTGTGAAGGAAGCGCTATGTATATTCCCATTATGGTCACAAATTGGACGATACTGTATTTCCATTATGTCTCCTATTATTTTCCCATGATATCTCATAGAATACTGTCATCCAAAACCACATCATTATTGAATGATTGAAAATGATGCCTCCGTTTTATGTCAAGATTGTCTTGACACTTAGACCCCCAAGATTTCAATAGCGCCTCACTTAAAAGATGACATTATTTTTGATTCAAATGAACTTTTATGGTGCAGAAGCCGCATGGTGCCTGTGCCTACAGTGTATGTATTTGTCAGTGTGTCTCTATCTGCATTTCTGTCTCTTGCTGGCCGCCAGCCTGTGTGATGATGTCAGCCTGTCTGTGATGTAAGAGAGACATTGTGATATCATCACATACTGTAGGCAGGATGGCAGGTGTAAAGCTTCTAAAAGAGAGAGGGAGGGAGAGAGGTAGAGGAGAGAGAGGGAGAAAGAGGGAGAGAGAGAGCAAGCAGCTCCTCCCTCCCATGCAAATGACTGGAGGCAGAGGAGTAGAGGGACAGAAGCCTGTGCTGCTTGTAATGGGACAGGATTTGGGGTGCTGTTTCATGCTCTATCTCCCTCCCTCCCACTGTCTCAGGTGCAGAAAGTTTTCAAGGGAGAGAGGAAAGGAAGAGGAAAATGGAAGCTGAGGAGAGCTGGTCCTGTCCCTCTTGTTGGTAAAGAGGGGGCATCCAGAAAGAGGTAAGGAGATAGTTTTATTTTAATTCAAGAAGGAGTGCCTGGTGGCGAAGCTGGTGTGCTCTGTCACACTACAGACCCCTCCCTGTGTGTGTGCGTGCGTGCGTGCGTCTGCAGGGGGTATCTGTCCCATCCATAGATATCAGGGGTACTGCAGCTGCTGCTGCTGTTCAAACTTTTGCTTTAGGCCCATTCCTTTGATGTTAATAAGCGTTTCTAGTACAATCTTTTTCGCTCTGTTCACCCACATCTTTACATTACCTCGTGTGTGTGTGTGTGTGTGTGTGTGTGTATGTGTATGTGTGTGTACGTGTGTATAGCATGTGTTTGAAACACTATACTGTATCTGCATAGAAAAAAAGCCTTCTTTTAGTAATGTACAGTTCAAATACTGTATGAACATGACCCCATCTCATCTCATCCCCCTGACTCTGGATACAAAACATTCATGTATTCGTTTGCAACTTTTCATACAATTTGCTTGCACCATTTCAGAGAAATTAAATATTTAAAATGGAAATAAATTGGTAACTGCAGTAACAAACAACACTGTACATGCTAATAGTACATCCATGTAAGCAGTACATACATGCTCAGGAGTTGTTTTTTTGGATCGGTATATACTTGTCATTATCCACTTCAACCATTTTAATTCCCCCCTTTTAAATTATTGTACTGGTTGATGTGTATGTATATATATATATATATATATATATATATATAGATATATATCTATATATCTATCTATATATATATATATATATATATATATATATATATTTCAACCATTATCACCTACAGTACAGTAGCATACAGTGCTCCCACTGCAGCAAGGGATTCTGGGAAATGACATGCAATGTTTACTCGCTCATCCCACAACGTGGCGGTATCAAATATAGCGTTTTCCCAGTTATTATATCCCTGCAGGATGTAGGATAATCCCAGCCAAACCCACATACTTACTACATTCCCGTTATGTCACATGTATTATTTCCTGTGAAGGAAGCGCTATGTATATTCCCATTATGGTCACAAATTGGACGATACTGTATTTCCATTATTTTCCCATGATATCTCATAGAATACTGTCATCCAAAACCACATCATTATTGAATGATTGAAAATGATGCCTCCGTTTTATGTCAAGATTGTCTTGACACTTAGACCCCCAAGATTTCAATAGCGCCTCACTTAAAAGATGACATTATTTTTGATTCAAATGAACTTTTATGGTGCAGAAGCCGCATGGTGCCTGTGCCTACAGTGTATGTATTTGTCAGTGTGTCTCTATCTGCATTTCTGTCTCTTGCTGGCCGCCAGCCTGTGTGATGATGTCAGCCTGTCTGTGATGTAAGAGAGACATTGTGATATCATCACATACTGTAGGCAGGATGGCAGGTGTAAAGCTTCTAAAAGAGAGAGGGAGGGAGAGAGGTAGAGGAGAGAGAGGGAGAAAGAGGGAGAGAGAGAGCAAGCAGCTCCTCCCTCCCATGCAAATGACTGGAGGCAGAGGAGTAGAGGGACAGAAGCCTGTGCTGCTTGTAATGGGACAGGATTTGGGGTGCTGTTTCATGCTCTATCTCCCTCCCTCCCACTGTCTCAGGTGCAGAAAGTTTTCAAGGGAGAGAGGAAAGGAAGAGGAAAATGGAAGCTGAGGAGAGCTGGTCCTGTCCCTCTTGTTGGTAAAGAGGGGGCATCCAGAAAGAGGTAAGGAGATAGTTTTATTTTAATTCAAGAAGGAGTGCCTGGTGGCGAAGCTGGTGTGCTCTGTCACACTACAGACCCCTCCCTGTGTGTGTGTGTGCGTGCGTGCGTCTGCAGGGGGTATCTGTCCCATCCATAGATATCAGGGGTACTGCAGCTGCTGCTGCTGTTCAAACTTTTGCTTTAGGCCCATTCCTTTGATGTTAATAAGCGTTTCTAGTACAATCTTTTTCGCTCTGTTCACCCACATCTTTACATTACCTCGTGTGTGTGTGTGTGTGTGTGTGTATGTGTATGTGTGTGTACGTGTGTATAGCATGTGTTTGAAACACTATACTGTATCTGCATAGAAAAAAAGCCTTCTTTTAGTAATGTACACTGGCGACACACTTTATTCGAGCACGGCTAGTCCCGCGAATTCGGGTATACTCGGGTGTATTCAGGTTTCTGATATTTTTCAGCCAGAGTGCATTGCGTTATTTTCCGGCAGGAATTTAAGCTTTTTATTCCGGCTGGTTACAATACTGCAATGCCGTCAAAATACACATGGTGGCGCTTGCGAGCTATTCTCTGTGAAGCCGTCCCCTATAATGAATTGTAATGCAGTATACAGTATATATATATATACAGTACTGTATAACAACAACCCCTGTAAGCCCTAACATACAGTACTGTACAGTACTGTACTGTATATGCACATACATAAATGATACTACTGTATGGGCGGCGGGGGCGAGATGTGTTTGCAGCAGAGAGAGATCCGCTGCTCTCTCTCTGCGCAAACATCCACACATTAAAAATTATTTGAAATACATTTTTATTGATAGTGTAGATGTGCAGGGGGTCTCCGGAGCTGAACCGCGTTGGTTTTAGGTCTGGGGACCCCGTGCCCCCCGAGATACAGGCCCCTTTAGGGGGTGCCGGTATCCAGCTCTGCGTTAAAAGCCCCGATCACGTGACCGCGGCCTGTAAACCAAGCAGAGCAGAGGGATACCGGCACCCCCTAAAGGGGCCTGTATCTCGGGGGGCACGGGGTCCCCAGACCTGAAACCTGTGCGCTTCTGCTCTGGAGACCCTCTGCACATGTACAGTATCAATAAAACACATACAATATACAGTATAAATAAACACTCGTTCTTTACCTTAGCGTCTATGCGCTATGGTAAAGAAGCATTATTTTAATAATATTGTAAAGTGAGCAGGGGGTTCCCTGAGCCAGAAATTAATGATTAATGCTCAGGGAACCCCCCCCCCCCCCCTGCTCCTGATCAATATTATTAAAAATACGGAAAATGCTGCGTCATTACCATAGCGGATAGCCGCTAAGGCAATGAAGGGGTTAACCCACCGTGCCCGCTTTATTGTGTGTAGTGGGGATGGGTGAGGGGGGTATTTGGCCCTTGGTGTGAGTTTACGACTTGCGGGAGGGGGGGGGGGGTTGCGGGTGCACTTAACCCCTTCACGATCGTAGCAGTTAATACCGCTACGGTCATGAAGGGGTTAAGCCCTCCCGCTACCCCAACCCCCCCCCCCCCCCCGCAAGCCCTCCCCAACCATCGTTGGGGCGAATACCCCATTCACCCACCCTCCCGCTACCCACAATAAAAAAATACACACACACAGCAGCCGCCAAAAAATAAATAAATAAATGACAATAAA